>NW_008598257.1:0-4674 GCF_000691845.1 Merops nubicus
GTAGGCAGCACCTCCTGAGGGAGCACCGTGGGAAATGGGTACTGCCCTCTCCTGACCGTGGTTCCCATTGCACCGTTGCTGCTGGAAGGCTTCCTAGTTCCATGACATGAGCAACCAGACTGCTCAAGCCATAGGAAAAACTCCATTTGTCTATCTTGCTGTGAAACAGTTTTGCTTTGAAGACCTACAGAACATCCTGCAGTACCACAAGGTCGTGGCTGTGTTATTTCACTGGCGAATTTTTTTATATTGGCCGAGAAGACTTTTTGCTGGGAAAAAGCAGCTATGTCTCATTCCTAGTGTTGATAACCACTTCAGCCCCACCCCTCCAAGTCCATTGTTGTCAGTAGACACCTTCAGCTTTGGCTGTGGGACCCCACACCATGGCATTACCTGAACATGGCTTTCTGGATGAAACTTCAAAGAAAAACAAATGGTCACATGCATCTCCAACACTCATCCTGCTGGAGAAGCTGAACCTGAGCTCTCGCCAGAGGGTTACAGAAGTATAAGAGGGCTAAAAAACCCCCAGTTCATATTTTTTTATGAAAGCAGTCATCAGGCACTGCACCCTCAATGGCAAATGCCTGCCTCTCAGAAGCTCCCCAAAGGTATGGCTGACAAGCTCCTGCTGCTGACCCAGCCGGCAAGTGCGCTCCTTTGGGCACCTCTACTGGGGATGCACCATGCCACAACTGTTTCTTTCATTGCTAAACTCCAGGAATTCATGTCGCTTTGAAGTCCTCGGCGTGGTGTCCCACCCCTGCCCTCCCCGTGGCCCTGCTGCAGGCTGGCACAGTGTGGCTGAGCCCGGTGGCACAGTTCCTGTGTGCACCCCATGTCCAGTCCTTGCCCTACCTTAGGTGCCTCTCTCTGCCCTTTCCTCCTCTTCCCAAGGCTGGGCTGTGGCACAGGGGAAAACCAAAAATATTGCATGCTATTTTTTCCTCTCCTTGTCTGATCCCTTGGAGACTGCTGCTGTTTACTCCCAATTACAGAAAATGCTGCAAGCCGAGCACAGGCTGGCCACACAGTTCGGGAGGCAGCAATGCCTTTCTTAGCTCTGTGGAGTGCAGTCTTGGACCAGTGTAGAGCTTCTCGCTTACCTTCGTGCCCTGAAACCAGCTGGGTTCCAGTCAGCTCTTCACCTGAGCTCTGCTTGGCACGGGCAGCCGGAAAGCGCCTGGCTCCAGTTTAGCTGGAGCCTCAGCATGAGAGAGGAAGGGCTGGAGTGCTGGCCAGAAAACCGTGGTAAAGATTCCTCCCCCAGCCCTCTGCTGCCGCTGAAGCCAGGGCCTCTCCTCACAGGTGAGGTGTCCACTGGGACTGGGATTTGTGATGGCTGTCTGTGCATCCTCTGACACGCGGCTGGAGTCAGGGGTTGCCTGCTGCAGGCTCGGGTCTGCCCTGAGCAGCTCGTGGAGTTTCAGCAGCTTGTGTGCAAACCCTCTCTGCCACCCCTCGCCTAGGAGCACTGCTGCACAGTGCCCCTTCTTTGCAGCAGCTACAGGAATCTCCTTGAATTTTTCAAGGTGGAGGTTTGAAAAAAAAAAAAAAATCTACAGTCCCAAAACAAGTAATAAAGGCTGTATTTATCCAATTAAACAGGAGCACTGCTGAACAAAATCCTCCTTCCTTGGTGCACAACCTCATTGTTTTCCTTCAGGAGAGCAGGCTGCAGCGTGACAGGCTCACTTCCCCCTGCTCCTGCACCAGCTGATGTGCTTAATGTCAACCTTCTCTTGAAAACCTCAGGGTTTCCATCAGTTTCAGATGCAAATTTCCTCACTTTAAAATAAACATGTATGGGCACATGAAATTCAGCCCATGCCAGGCTGGCCTTGCACTAAACCTAAACCAGGAGAGCCTCAAAACCCCAAATGCTGTTCCCAGCATGCCCTAGATAGTAGCACTGCTTGGATTTGCCAGTGCCACTGTGGTGTGTTTGCTGAGCGTGGGTATTTGGTCAAAGGCTTTTTGCTGGTAAATGCTGGTCCACTGCAACAAAACATCAGATTTACAGGAAGAAAAACAAAGCAAAAAGACAATATTTAGTCATTTTAGAGCCACCACATGTACTCAGCAAGAATAGGCCCAGCTCAGTTTCAAATCAGGGGCATCCTTGAAAGCTGCAGTCTGAAGTCCTGGGGTTAAACCCCCTGAATGAGGGTTGGCATATGGGTGATGTCCAAAACCAGGCAAGAAAGACCCTCCTGACTGGTTTTCACCCAGGGTCTGGCCAGCCTTAGGTGGGAACTGATGGGGACATCACCACCAGGTGCCCTCACCTTCCACATTAACTGGGAGGTGAGGCAAGAAGCCACCTCTACAGGGATTCTGCTTGCAGTGGGCCTGGGAGGTTTGCTTACATAATGGATGTGTTGTGTGAGGGTTCTGGCTTTTGGAAGGGCTCCCTGACTTCATGGCAAGTGGAGTTCCCAGGATGGCTGGGCCAGAGCATGAAGCTGTCTCTGAGTCCCCACTATTTAACTGGGCTCATGGCCTGGTTGCTGTCATCTCCTGTGGCTTGGCTCTTTGTCTGGCTCACTCCCTTCTTCATATCCACTGTGGTGGGTGAGTGCTTTGAATTGTTCCTCCCTCTGATTGTCTGGTGCTTTGGATCTCTGGTGTGTGATGTGGTAGTGGAGGGAGAAGGTTGGCTACTGGTCTGCCTGTTAATGGTAATATCATTCTATATTGGGCAAATGGTCAGTAGAAGACAGACACAAATTATGTGCCCTTCCCTCAGGGCTGTGGCAGCTGGCCACAACACCACCTCTTCCTCCTCCACTCAGGACCATTTTCATGCTTTCTGCAATACAGGAGGGCTCCAAAAAGCACATGAGACCCTCAGGAGGTGAGCACTGCAGCTGCCTCACCACAGCTAGTGCTGGCACAGCTGGACCTTGGCTCCTGGCTTTTGGATAGCAAAAAAAAAGAAAAAAGCCTCAGGTAGCACAGCTAGAGTAGGGATCTGCCCCATGCCACCCTGCTCCCAGGGCTGGAAAACTCTGGCTCCAGCTTAGGTCAGGGGAGGAGCAAAATAAAAACCTTCCTGAAAGGCAAACAGACGTCAGAAGTGAGCTGGTGAGGCAGTTGCCCCACAGGAAAATTCCCTGGCAGTTGTGTGGGTGGTGTGGCAGCACTGCCCTGCCCTCGTGACCGATGGGAAGTCGGGGTCCTGCTGGGGAGCTGGTTGCCTGGCAGCGATGCCAGCCGAGGAGCACCCATCCTGTGCAGCCCGGCTGGCCACCATCCCCACGAGGTAGTCAGGGAAGGTCTGGGGGGCCAGCGTGGGAGGCTTTGTGGGCATCCCCTGGCAGCCACAGGGTTTGGTGGCAGGGGGGAAGGGTTCACTTTGTCTCCTCTGAGGCCTGTCCTCCCTGGATGGGGGTGTTGCCCTGAGCCACCTCTGAGGCCGAGGTGCGGAGCCAGGTCGAGCAGGTCAGTGCTGCCAGGCTGGGGCAGTCCCGGCTCGCTGGCTGCAGAGCTGGGCTGCTGACCAGCCTGGACACCCCAGTTCCACCCCTGGGCTCTGCTCCACGTCGCCGGGCCGGTGTCTTTCATCCTGACATCCCTCTTTATCCCTGGGAGACTCCGGACGAGGGACCGAGGCATCCCCGGCAAATCTCCCGCTGCCTTCCAGCAGCAGAGGTGGTGGCAGCTCCTTCTCCAAGATGGTTTTGGCAGCCATGTAGCAGCTTCTTGCAGATGCTGTAAACACCATTTGGGGATGGCAAAAAACATGAGTTTGCCCTGGAGGGGCTGGAGGTGGTCGTTAGGCTGAGTGCAGTTATCTGAGGTGGCTGCTGGCCAGCAGAGGATGTAGTTAATAGTGACTGCTGTATGTACAGAGACAGGAGGAGCATTCTGCTTTCCACCTGCTCCCAAACTGGCCTGGTGGTGGCATTGCCACTGGGAAAGAGGGGTCACAGCTGGAGGACCAGTACAGCCTCTTGCTGAGCCACACAGCTCTGCCCTCAAAGTCAAACCACCAGCCGTGGCCAGCTCGGCTCGGGAAGGCTGGTGGGCTGGCCTCCCGAAGCAGTGTGGAGTTTTCCATGCCCAGTTCTTGTGCTGGCATGGCCGGGAGCTGCTGTTCTTAGCTGGCATATGAATCACCTGCAGGGTGGAGTCAGCAGCCTCAGCCTGAGCTGGGCTGCATGCTTACTGGGGATGCTGATACTGAGCAGGGCTACAGGGCTCTGCAGCTGTAGGCCCAAACTGGTAGATTATCAGCAGCTTCCTGGGTGCAGAGCAAAAGGGAGATGGGAGGGAGCTGGAAACGCATTTACTTTTCTGGATGGGAAAACAGTGGTGCCCTTTGATTCCTGTTTTGACTCATTTAAGCCTGGAACTGCAAAAAGACAGCCCAGTAAGTATCACAACTTGTAGGAATTGCAGCTGCTAAAGTGCTCCCTCAGTGGTAATCTCACCCACGTTGTTCCTCACTTACCCTGTAGCAAATGAAAGTCCAGCCTTCGGGTCCTCCTGTACGATCATGACTCAAATGCATTAACAAAGTTTAATTATCAGAGCAGTGCTATGATCTTGGCTTCACCCTGTGCCTTTCCTACCAAAACTAAAATAACCCCCTATGTCATCTTTTCATGGGATGTGAAATACAATTTTATATTTGTTGCAAAGTCACACCAAGGCACATTGTGAAGAGCG
>NW_008598257.1:4705-12660 GCF_000691845.1 Merops nubicus
TTAGAGCCTAACAAAGAAGCCTTTATTTAATAATGAACTATTACAGCACAATACAAAGATTTGCTTTGTTCAGTGGCTAGAAATTGTTTGCAGATTTTTCTAGCCACCGGGAGTTGACAGTACACTTAGGAAAACAATTCTTAAAGCAAGAGTGCCTACATGCCTGCTTGGCTCTCAGAGCATTGCAAGCCCAGAGCTGCACGGGGTCCAGTCCAGCTCTTTATCAGTGGACTGAAACAGTGAAACATTTCTGGATATATTTCTCACCAGAGGAAGCAGATCTAAGGTTTCAGCTGTTGCTCCTCATTGTCTTCAGGAAAGCTCCAAGCTTCTTAGCCAAACTATTGAAAACAAGAGACAAGAGGATGCACCTTGGAGCAAATTTGTACAGCAGCATGGGGCAGGCTTTCCACCCGAACAGAGCTAGGTGCTGTTGGGGAAAAGCTGTGGTTTTCTCCCTTCCTAATCCCTTCCTCTACTTCTATTAATAGGCAATGGCACCAATCCAGCCATGGGACACCAGCACACAGGGTCCCTGGGGAATCCCACCCTGTATTCTTGCACCTCCGACAAGGGAGGTGATTATCTAGGGCAGCTTGCTTCCATCATGCAGGGCAGGTCAGATTGTGCTGCTTGGCTGGAACACACAAATCCCATAGCCAGGCTGTTCATGAATGAGGAGCAAAGACATTAGTTTCCAGAGAGGGACCTTGGCCAGAGGGAGGGAACAAGAACCGACCTTCATCCAGAGCTGTACCTTGATACCCGTGACCCAAAATCCCCCACCCTGGGGGTAAGGCAATTACCAGGCTGTTTTCTCATCATGCACCTTTAACCATTTTGTTAGTCCCAATGAGCTTCTTGTAGCAGAGTGAATGAGCAAGAGTGTGCTTGGCCCTTTAACTCCAAGTGAGGGCACTTAATGAACATACCTCTCCTTACCTCCCAGCCAGCTTTCCCAGAAATATCCAGGCAAAGAGCTGCCTTGATACCAGATCCCTTGGCAGGTTTAAAGGCGCCAGAATATCACTTCTACCTAGCAGCTAGAGAAAGGGGATCTCCAAAAAGTTCCAGCACAAAACTGTCCATCAGGGTCATGCTGAGGAACCTGAGTCATGACTTCAGGAGAGGTCTGAATTCTGCCATCAGCTTTGGAGGACTTCCACTCCTGAGGTCTTTCCAAAGTACATCATGTGCATATGCAAACACATACATATATATACACGGGTTTGTTTGTCTGTTTTTAAGCAAATTAAGTCACTTTCATGATTTTTCTGAGAGGGAAACTAAGGGCCCCTACAGCATCAGCCCCTCTGTCAGTCAACGACCTACAGCAGGGAGTTGGAAGTTTGGCTCTTGACCCATGCTTTAGCTCCAGGGTAGCGCTGAGTGGAACCAGTTGCAGGAGATCTGAAAAGCCTCATCTCTCCTCTGTGCCCTGCTTTGTGCTGCCAGGCTCTGGTGTAATTCCTGCCTGTGCCACCTCTGGTGAATGCAGAGACAGTGTCAGTAAATGGGCTGGTTGCGTACTGGAACGCAGCAGCAAGAGACTTGCCAAATGCATTGCCCCATGACATCACTTGAGCTTTTGTTTGTCTCTCAATAGTGAGAAAGGAAAAGAAAAAAGTGGGGGGAAGAATTTGACTTGGAGCAGCTCCCTCTAACCATTTATTTACCTTGTGTGCATGCTTCATGCTCTTACTCATGGGTTACAGTCGTGAGTCTTGAGAGTCCTCAGCAGTAATCCCTCGACAGAGGAGCTGGCTCATGGCATGCTCAGAGCATTTTTGCTTCATTACTTTTCTCATCAGATAACAACATAAAGTAACTTCGTTGGTGCTTCTGGCAACTGCTGCACTTCCTCTCCCCACGCGTCCCTGACGCACACGTAGCATGGGAAACTCTCCTCTGTTTCAACACACAGCTCTGAGCTCGGCCAGAGGGCTGGGCAGAGGACACGGGCAGAGCCGAGCCCTGGCGAGCTGCAGCACTGGGTGCAGGCAGCCAACGTCCCACTGGAACACCCCCCGGTGTCCGTGGCACACAGACCCACAGCTCTGCTGTCGGTGGTGAACGTCCTTTGCTCCAACACTGCCTGGGGCTGTGAGCACTCAGGAGCATCCTGATGCTCCACAGGGATGTGTAAGACGGGCCCACTGTGTTGAAGTCTGGAAAGGAGAGATGGGAAGGAAAGAGAGGCCAAGAGTGGAGAGGTGACCGGTCACAGGGCGAGCTGCAGTGGTGTCAGGAAGGCAATAACTCTAGCCTGCAAACAGAGAGGCAGAGATGCCTGCTCTGGTTCAAAACAAACATAGTCTTGGCACTGCGGTGACATCCCACGGTGACTTTTAGAGGCATTTTTCTTAGGCTGTTTCCTCTCCAGCCTTGCACTCCTTGCCTCCTGTCCCACCATAAAATCAGCTCTGGTTGAGCCAATTTAACTCACTCTGCTGTGGTTACTCGGCATTGCTGGCAATGTCCTCATCACAGCTTGGCCCTCCAGTCCCAGACCTAATCGTTTGATTTGGACACCAGATAAAGGATGGGCTTCATCTAACTTTACAGACCTACACTTGGCCTCTTTGTTGAAGCTTCTTTTACAAGCATAGAAGAGAAATGGGTAAGATTCGCCTGACCTGTTTTAGACACCGACCTGGGGAGGGGATGACTCATAGCTGTGCCTATATTTCCCCATGTTCTCCTCCATAAAGGGAGCCTAGCGTGACTAGCTCAGATGGAGACATCTATGTTTAGTCAGATGAATCCCACCCAAAGTGACTGCAGCTGCTGGAGGAACGTGAGCTTTCTCATAATCGCTTCCCTTCCCCATAGTTTTGGGGCAGAGAGAATTACTTGAGCTGATGAGTCCTTGAAGAATTCCTTGAAAATTGCACAAAATCCACTCAGAAGGACATGTGTCTGCTTGCATCAGGCCTACATATGGTTCAGTGGGCCGTGGAGGTCCCAGGCAATAGGGCGTTCGGAGGGCAGCACAGTATTGGCGTTATCACGCTCTCTGCTAGCAGGAGGCCTGAAGATGGAGAAAGCAAAGACAGTACCAGGAGGAGCATCCAAGACATCTCCTGGGCTTGGACAGCTACTAAGTTGGCTACATCCCAAGAGAAACAACTTCCGCTCTGTCCCCTGGCTCCTACCCTTACCTCCGCCTTCCTCCTTCCCCTCTGCTTTCTTCAGTCATTTCCCTCCTGAATAGAAATTTTGGGAAACTTATTTCCTTGCACCTGTTTCAGCTGTGATGTAACTGTGGTAATAACTCAACCACTGTTGGATGGAAGGTTGCAGTTATTTCTTGATTTCTTTTTTTAAAAATTTTATTGCGCTATGGTTATATTTAGGGATGGGCTCAGGTCAGAGCTGTGCAAGAGGAGCACTCCCACGGTTTGGGAAGGTCTGGTGCTGGAGTCAGACCCCGTCATCTCTGTTGGCTTTCCTCTTGCTAAAGTGTCAATTCAAAACCGAGGGCCCAAAGCTGGAAAAGTTCAAATTTAAGTTGTAGTGCAAACTCTGCAGGTAAGGACAGTCGGCGGTTGTGGTGGGACAAAGCAATGTGAAAAGACTTAAATTCTGCCAGAGCATGAAATAGCTTTCTGCACTCCTTGATGGGAAAGAAAGTCATTAAGGAAGGCTGGGAAATCCAGCTGCTGCCTTGACTTCCAGATGTAGTAAATAAGACAAGACAGACATCAAAGTTAATGGCAAGGACTCTGTCCCAGGAATATTGTCTAGGTGGCCTGAATCCCTCTCTGTGTATTTTGAGATCTGTCCTTTAGTCACAGAGAAAAACACATTTTTGGGCATGTTAGTTGATATGAGAAGGTGCTTTCTTCAAAGTCATGTTTTGACCTCCCAGCTCCCAGGGTTCAAGACAGGCTGGTGAGCAGTGCTGATACTGAGCCTGAAGGCTTTAGTTAGACCAAGGCAGCAGAGTTCTCTGCAAGCAAACAGCTCCCTGCCACAGGTGAAGACCAGAAGAGACCAAAGGAGGGAACTGGCTCATGCCATGTGCCCACGTGGTTCAGAGGCTATGCTGCAGGGCACTGCAGTCCTCTCCTGAGCTCAGCAAGTCCTTGGGGAGGTGGCAATCACAGCCAGGTCCCACGTGGAGAAAGAGATGTACTGCACGAGATCACACCTCCCAAAGCATTTCCTACATCTATTTCCAGTTCTCCAGAAGAAGGTGAAGAAAAGCCAGTGGTGCCCTACAATACACTGCTTCTTTGGTACTGGGGAAGAAAAGTCTCTGGCCTGTTGTGCCCCAAAACCTTAAAAGTGAAGGCTTGGGCACTGTCAGTGTCTCAGTGCAGAGCTTCAGGAAAAGCAAATTGAGGGAAATGCAGATTTTAAAATGTTATATTTTTTTCCCCCACTACTGTCATAGAAAGAGACAGGAATGACAATTCATATGTGGTATTCCCAGTCAAACTTTACATGCTCATGCTGGAGAGTTTCTCTCCTACAATGGACTCGGGCAGGTTTGGTAAGGTAACCCCCAGAGGTGATTTCACCATCTCCTGCCTGGTCCGCATTATCCACCGTTAGGAACCAAGGTCTCCCATCACAGGTGAATTAGAGCAAATTCAGAGTCCTCTCACTGCAATGCTGTGATCCAGACATACCAAACCTCACCTTAGAAAAGCTGACTGGGTTGCACACTTTAACCCTTACTTGACAAAGTTATTTTCCTAGCCATTGTATTAGTGGTCTTCCCCAATATTTTGCCCTTTCCACTAAGACCTAGACAGCCAGCAAGACCACCACCTGATGCCACAGGCCAGGGATGCTCCTGTCAATGTCTCTGCCATCCCCAAGTTCCATTGTTTGCTCCTAGGTTCCCAGAGTCAGTTGAGCCCTCTTAGCCTCATTGAACCAGCAGCTATTGTGGAGCTGGTTACCACAATGACCCCCATAATCCTGTTTTCCAAGGCAGAGTCTCCTGTCCTGTAGGTACTGCCTGAACTCTTTGTTCCCAGATGTATTACTTTTCATTTAGCTAAATTAAAACACATTTTCTTGGATTGCGAGCATTCAGCCAGGCAGTTCCGATCCCTCTGTAACAGTAAACTATCCTCACCATTATTTACTGGGCTGCAGGTGGACAGACTGAAACACTAGCTCTGCATGGGCTGCCCCTATTTAACTCAATGGCCTGTTGATGCTGTAGAATAATGACAACTGTTACAGTGTCTGGGGAAAAGATTATTTCGTAGCTGACTCTTTCAGCTGAAATATTCAGCTCTTCTGAGATTTGGGAGCACATTTGGGATCGCTGAAGGAGTAGCATCTTTTTCTCTGCAGCCTGTCTCATCGCTGCGTGATAACAACCTCTTGCTGCCTCCCCCTCTCCATTTCCTCTGTATGTGGAAAGTCACAGATAAGAAAGAGGGAGAGAAGGAAAACAGATTTACTTCATTAGTTTATGTTCCGAGTTGTGCAATGGCAGAGCCACTGAGCTAACATCAGCCCCTTCTTTGTCCACCTCGCCACAGCTGCATCCTACCCTTAGCCACATAATGTGGCCAAATGGGGAAACTGAGGCACAGAAAAGATGGAAAATCAAACTGTCACCTTCCATGCTATCGTCCACAAACTGCTGTGGTGAGGTCTCCTTTGCAGTACAATGCAGGCAGGTAGAGGCCTGGAAGACCTCTCCATGGCAATTTTAATACCCTAAAGCAATTACAGAAAAATTATGCACGTTCTTTTTTCTTGGCCTGCTCTCTGTATCCACAGTGTATCCAATATGACAACGGGATAAATGCTCTTCCCATGCAGCTTAGGTAAGGTCAGTAAACTTCTCCTAAGAATGAGTTTGACTTCATGTGAGGCAGAGCTGCCCTGCAAAACCATTAGCGCTACCAACGTCAGGCGCAGCGTGCAGACACACCAGCTCCTTCAGCCTCCCTGTGCTGCGTGACCCGGGTGTGCTGCAGCCTGCCAAAGAGGTGACGTGGCTTTGCAGATCTTCTCCTGGGTAGTGGCACGGAGGAGCTGTGCAAATCGGGACAATAAAACAAACTAAAGTGATCTGTCAAAGGTCAGATCCCTTTCCCGTTCCTGGGGTGGGATGAGCCACCGGGTCAGGGACCTCACCCTCTGTTTGTGACAGTGTGTTAAGCAATTTTCCAGGAAAATCGCTCTGCTATGACCACATCTGAACCATAGCGTCAGTAAGAAACTTGCAGCCTTGTGGAAGGGGCTTTGAGACCAGACCACACTGCATGCGCTCAGCTAGAGAGATGCATCATAAACATGGTGTGTGTGGCTTTCCCTCTTATCCCTCCGTTTATTGAATCAGAGGGTGGTGTCGTCACAGCACATGCTGCAAAGGCCACCGGGCCACACACACGTACCTTTCTTCTGCACGTTGCCTAAATCCCATTGATCAATGACTTCCTGCATGGTTACTGGAATGCTGTGGGAAGAGGCACATAAAATTCCCCGCTCTCATTTAGCCCTCCTGTCAAAGCTAGAGAAGTCCTGGCCCAGCTTCAGCTACAAAAACATATGAAATATATCAGCTAGAGGCTGAATGGAATCGAAACCAATGGCCAGTCCGGATATTGCTGCTATTTTGCTGAGAAAGTTTACTTCCGAAGCCACTGCAGATGATTCATTCGAGAGCCCAGGTGCTCATGCAGTCGCCAGGTACTATGGTAAAAGGGGCCAAAGCCAGGCTAAAGGTAAATCACTATAAATCCACTATCTAGAGACATAACTTGCCAATGGTTAAAACTCCACAAGAACGGCGAAAAGTGCAACTCATTTTCTAGCATTTGTACTTCTCGTGGCTTCATCTTGGGCACTTGCAGTAAAGCAACCAGAGCATGGAGAGTGGAAACCCTGTCTTTGCAAAGGACTTCCAGATTTTGATATCTGGCTTCATTTCAAACAAGAATGGAAAATAAAAAGGTTCACATGCTTCTAATGGGGGCCTGATTAAAAACAAAGCAACGACTAATAGTTATTGATTGCTTCAGCGCTACGGGACTCGAAACACTTTAAAGTAACCCAAGTGCAAGAAGTTAGATGGTTAATCAGGTTCTTTATAGCACACAAACCTGAGTGCATGAAATGGAGACATGAAAAACCATTAGTCACAAAAAAAATATGCAGCCCTCACTAGAAATATATGATTTTCAGAGATGGCTGGTGAACCTTTCATAGATTCAGACTCCACAAGAATCATAGTTTCTTGTTTCCCTTTCTAGACGATTTTAAAGCTGGGTTTTTCTATACACATCAAGCATCCCTTGCATGGAAACAACTGAAAGGAACTGCTAACTAGTAAAAGGGGGAAAAAAAAAAAAAAAACAACAATTTCAGCTTTGATTGTAAAGTACAAATAACGATAGAAATACTTATGTAGATCTAAAAATCAGTAAGACACTTTATGTTATTTTTAAACAAAACACATATGTGTTTTCTTGCACTTATAAGCTCATGCAATTGAGTTATATTCTTATTTGGCTAGACATGTTTGTTAAAAGATAAATGCAAGGTAAAATGCTGCACAGTTGGATTAGCGTAATAGATTTGCATGTATTGCAGCAGCATTTGCATCACTGTGCTAAGAAGAAGCCTAGTCTGAAACCCCAAGTTTGTAAGGCTGGATTTTTTTTTTTCTTAAAAATGTTGAAGGCTGGTGCTCACTGGGGCTTCCGTAACAGCTCAGAAGCTCGATGTACAAAGCTATTCATTCAGAAATACACTTTAAGAAATCATTTGGCTGTTGTCAGCCAGCACCAATCTGTTTAAGTTCTTTAGGCAAGTAAAAAAAAAACCAAACAAAACAAACAAACAAAACAAAACAAACAAAACAAACAAACAAAAACAAACCAAGAGAAAAGCTTAAAAAAGTTTCATTTGTTGCATTTAATTTTTGGTATAATCAAAGCATTGTAACTATTTATCTTAAAGGCATTTTCTGCATATGG
>NW_008598257.1:12670-40332 GCF_000691845.1 Merops nubicus
AATGCCGGAGTGGGGATGAAGAATAGTTTGAGAAGAGCTCGAGCATTAGTGACAAATCTGGCATAACAAAAATATTAATCAAGTTGATCTGCTAAGAAACTCAAAGAATAATTTTTTTTTTTTTTTTTTTTCATATGCTCAAATATTAATTCTGGGAATTGGGGGAACTGGTGAGGGGAAATGAGATAAAAAATGGCATTAACCAGGCTGAAAAACCTCGAGCACCATGATGTTCACATTTTATCAAGAATATCAATAAAAGAAATCTGTTGTGGGTGCATCACTTCCCAGGGACTCACAGGGAGAAGAGAATCTTGAATTTAGGTAAACACTGTCATGGAGAAAACCCCAGAGCACATACAGGGAGCTCTCAAGATCACTTGGTCAAGGAAAAGAAAAGGCTGGTTTATTCCTTCAGCAGCTATCTTTTACATAGGAAAGGAAAAAAGTGTGTTGGTTGTTATAGGTGATTGGGAAAAATATTTCTGAGGTCCCATTCATACAGTGGTGAAACAGTCTAGTGTTTCTAAGGCACAATACTTACACAGCAACTGCACACAGAAAGACACAACTTTGCTATGGACCTCATTAAGGCAGATAACAGCTGATTGATCATGAGCTGGAAGTTTCTGGTTGCATTTGGACCATTAATTGTGATGTGATTAAATTCTGTATAGGCACAGAAAGGAGATTTGCAAGCAGCGATTAATATACGCAACTGCTGTATCAAAGAGATTTCCCAAAGTTTCTGAAAACTACAAGCCAAATTAGTTAGGATCCAAAAATCTAAATAGAAGAAATTTGTATGAAAATTGTGCAAGCATAATTAAAATGAAAAAGAAATAGTTAATCCCTGTGTCTTCATAATCACACTTGGAGTTTAAGCTAAAATTTGTCCAAATTCAACAGCAACTACCTAAACAGGAAATGAAGGAGGGAAAAATTAAAAATATTGATGATATTGTGAAATGCCGAAATGCAGCAAGGGAAGCTGAGAGCCTTGATGGAAAGAGTCCTTTGTTGGGGAACATATTTAGGTTCCCCATATTTAGAAAGAACAAGGCATTTAAAAAAATACATTAAGTAAGTGCAAAAAATAATCCTAGCAATGATGGAAACTGCAAAATTGATGATGCAGAAAAGGCTGGAATAGTTACCTATTACTTCTCTATTAGAAAAGGAAATTAGTTCATTAGGAAATGAGTAACTTTTAAAAGTCAGCAGCACCTTCTTCTGCCTGAGAGCTGTGCCAAAGGGGTCTCAAGAGGTATCCTGCAAAGAGCTCTGATTCAGAAATATCAGTCTGTAAAATACGGTTGGGTTGTAGGTAAGTGGAAAACCCCCAGGGTGATACCCCTCTGCCCTGGGCTGGGAGTGAGAGGTGGGGTGGAGCAGAAGGGGAGGTGGAGCAGAAGTGGGGCACTTCAGCCTTGCTTTCTGGCCATAGAGCACTGACTGGGGCTGCAAGCCATGGCTGCCAAAGGAGTGTTAAAAACCTGCCAAAAAGCCACACAATAAAAGGCAAAACTGTATTTGAGTGAGAGAGTTGTGGAGAGGCGTTTATTTCTGTCATCACAAAGAATATTCAGAGGCTCCTTGATTTCTGCATGAAGGATGGAAATGGTCCCTACTAAATCTTTCTCTGTCTAGCATATAAAGCCATCACGACAGTTCAAGGAGGAGAACTCTAACCAGATCAAATGAGAGAGCTGGCACTAAGTGTTAAGAATGAGGGTGAACAAATTACTTAGAGAGGTCATGGATGGCTGTTTCTTGATGTTTTCATTGGCTCAGGAGAGGAGAGATTTCACACCACCAATTGTGGTCAGCCAAGTCATTCAGCCAGTCTCTGTAGCCTTTCCACGGTCCATGGAGAAAGATAAAAACTCCTACAGGGGATGATTCAGTGCACCTAAATTAAGCATCTGCTCTGGATTGCCCTCCAGAGGGACCCATCTCTCTCTTTCTCCCCCTGCTGTGATTACCAAGGGATCCTAGGGGAGTCCAGGTGTGTGCCAGGTAAATGACTGGTAGCATGAAGTCCTGCCTACCCTCTATGGACAAATCAGTGCAACGGGCCCTCCCTTAAGGTCAGGATTCAGGCACTGGTGCAAATGATTCATGTGGGCAATTGTGCAGAACCAGCAATGACCGATGAAACTCAGACCCTGAATAGAGAGCACTTGCACCAAACTGGTCACAGAACAGCACAGGTTTGAATCCATTTATAAAGTGTTGGTTCAGTATTACAGGCAGGCAAATAACTGACTTTCAGTTTGCCTCTGGCTCAGAAATGGCTCATATCATAGAGAAAGTGAACAGTCATAAAGCAATCAGTACCCACAGGAAGCAGGTAAAGCCACTCTTGTAAGCAAGAAGAATTTTTGCACCAAAAGTCTTGAGCTGCATTTATTTATATTCAGGTGAGAAAATCTGGACGTTGGATTTGTTTGTGCTTTGTGTCTTTTTTCCTTTCAGAAGTGATGTGAAAAGACATTTTTTTTTCTCTTATCATCTCTCTACCAGAAGTTTCCATTTTTCTCCATCCCTGAAAACACCTATATTTCTTCCATTACAGAGGGTTTGCCAGATGCTTTTTAAATTATTCCACCTGGCTCCTGTTAAAGTGCCATTTATCAGCTGACTGCTTCAAAACTGCTTGCTAGGGTTGGGTCGCACTCCATCATTGAAGCTGGGGAAGAAGCCATAAGCGTGCAGCTTTCCAGCTACTGCTACCAGGTAAAACCCCAAAATCTCAGTGGGTCCACGTGCAATATGAGCCACGCCAAGGAGCGTGGTAGGGTGGGCAGGGAGTAGAAATGTCCCCCTGTGTCTGTATTTGTAGATGATACTCTTTAAAGAACATCTGCACATCGCTGGCAGGAAGTGCCCATTTTACGCCTAGAGCTTAAAAAGGTGGCCCCACTCTTTGTTTTCCTCCAGTCTACACTCACTGCTTGTAAATCTCACTTTTCTTGAGTTGCAGCTTAGTAGTATGAAGTATGCAGCTAGTCAAGGCTGAGGACTTTATCTCCATGCTAAAAATCTCAGTGATTTTACTGCAATCCATTTATAACCCGCTTCAGTTAAATCTCTGAAAACTCCAGTGGGAACACTTCTTCTCTGGCTTATTTTTGATTAGCCCATCCAGATTCCCAGTCGATTAAAGCTACACTGAAAGAAGTGTAGTGTAAATCTCTGCTAAGAGGATGCAGTTGAGGATTGCTCTCCTTCAACTAAAGCAGCTTCCTACACTAGAGTTGTTCATTCATGGGGGAAAAAATGCAATGTATTCGTCCGTGCTCGCAAAGTGGAGAGCTGCAAAAACATTTTGCCTCTCTCATTCTTAGTCTCTCATTAAGGGCTGCACATTGATTATTTATTTATATCTAATTTAGCAACAGCAGGAACACGAATTGCCTCTTTGACCCAAGGTAGTTGCCAAATGTTTAGTTCAGAACCAATTTCAGTGCTACTGTAATCCCCTGAACTGGAGAGCTGGAGCAGAAGTAAAGCTGAGCCAACCTGAAACCGTAGCTGCGCGAATGGCGCCAATCTAATTAAGTTATGAAAAACTGTCCCTCTGGAGATGAGTCTCCTGCAGCTCACAAGCAGAAAGGTGGAGAACATGTGAATCTGGCCACAAGCCTCAGCTGTTGACAACCTAACTTACAAAGCATCTGTACGCATGCCCTTTGGGAAGAAAGATAAGTGGTACTCCGGGGAACCACACATTTGTTTAACTCTTTGTTCCATACTCATCCAGGCAAGGAGAAAATGTTTCATATTATGCTGAATACCATCTCAGATTCTGGCAGGATTACTTGTCAATATTATTACAGCCTCTTCAGTTACAGTGCTTCAGCAATAAAGTAGTTAGACTGGCTTTGAAACACAGAAATTCAGGCAATACAATCGCACTATGAAAGAGCGCTCATTAGCCTTTGGCTGACCCTGAAAAATTGCATTTCTCTCCAGTTCTTCCACAAATTGCCTTTAAGGAGACCTCCTTAGTTCTAGCAAGTCACAAGGTTCGACTGTGTGACTCATGTTTTTTAGCCACTCTCTCAGGATCACAAGGCATACTTGCCTTTTACACGCAGCCACAATTGCTACAAGGAGGATACGTAAAAATGCACCAACGGCCTTATTAATAGTGGCATGTTCTTATTTGTTTGGGATTTTTTTTTCCAACCTCAAAAGTTTCATAATGAAACAGTTGGTCTTATAAAAAGTGTCACTCATCAAGTCAAATTTTATGGCTAGGTCACTGTAAGGACTTTGTCAGATTGTGACCAGGCATGATAAAATTTCATAGCTGTGAAAGCTGAATTAAGTGTAATCAGATACTTCTAGGGGCATGAGCTGGCTCTTGAAGGGATGTGTTCTTTTGTTTGAGACAAATAGCACCACTACGTTTCCTCCAAAATCTGACTGTTGCTGGAAATAGGCCACCAAACATGTTGCATCAGTAGGACAACCCATATCCTGAATCTGTGCCTCTCCTAACAGCAGCCCTTGCAGCTGCAGAGGAGCCCTCCAGCAAAGCGCTTGGATGCAGGAGGAGAGCTTGGCTGGAGGTGCACCTTGCCCTGATGTAACTGGCTTCAACACCTTCATGGTAAAGGTCTCAGGCGTGCTGTTTTCAGCAGAATTTGGCACTACTGGGTGACACCTGAAATAATCACCTGCCTGCAGCAAGGCTGGAGCCAAAAGCTGCTCAGTCAGTCTTCTGTTCCTCTTTCACAGCAGATAATGGGACAGAGCAGAGCTGAACGCGGGGGAAAGCACTGCCTGGAGGGACTGCAGCTCCGGTGGCACAGCAGCCTCAGTGCCACAGCTCACCCAAGGAGCTGGATCCTGTCTGAGGAGCCTGGCACAGCTGGCTCAGAACAAGCTGGCAGACTGATGTGCCACATCTGTAATGCCACAGCCCCAGCGCTGTCAGCTGCTCAGCTGTCCTCTCCTCATAGGAGGACCACCGGCAGCATCATTGCAGGAGGGTCCTGGTCCCTTTTCCATGCACCCAGGAGATGCAGGAGCACGTGCTGGTGGACGAAGCAGATGCACAGGTCTAATTCCACCCAAAAGAGGGCAGTGGTGCTTGCAGACACACAGGCAAGCAAGCAAGACGGTAGTTTACTCTCCAGCTGCTCGACTTTCCCAACCAGCTGACAGAAACTCTCCCTGGTTCTTGGCACAGGCAGAGCAGTCCACAGAGCTCTCTCTTTCACACACTCTTCGTTAGCCTCTGCTCTCACTTCCTCCCTTTGACTCATTAGCTGTTTTGCCATCATTTCTCCTGAAATTCAATGGAAGAAAATCACATGGATCCATCCATGCCAGTGCTGAGTGCTCTGTACCAGGTGCCTCTGTGTCACCCCCAGCTATCAGATTTTCGTCCGCCAGCCGGTACGCGTCTTCTGCAGAAGCAGCTTTTCAGATGAGCTGTGGCTTGGGCGTAGCCGGGAATGGAAAATTGGATGGACCGCAATTTATGGCAATCAGGCAGCGTTCAGAAGCTTGATGTCACAGGAAACCACTGATACTGCGAATAATTCAGAGCAATTAAAAAAAAAAATCCTCGGTACACCAACTGGTTTTCCCCCGTTCTAGCAGCTATGTGTGTACAAGTGTGCTGCTTGTCCAGCCCCTGCGCTCTCACCTCCAGCAGGTGTGGTTTACTAAACAATATGATCCAACCCAAGCACCCACCATTCACACTTTTACTTATCCACAGGGCTGTGTGGGTTTCCGTGGTCGAAAGCCAACTCAAGTCACAGCCTTGAAGTGGGGAGACACGCTCGCTTTGTTTCCCAGCATCAGAGGGTTTCTTAACCTGGCAACCTCTGCTGTCTTGAGGTTGTTCAGTTAATGCTGTTTTCTTGGCTCCCACGCTAAAAACACCAGACATAATAGCAGCAGCCAAGGTATTAACAACAAAAACAGCAGCAAAGACAATAGCAACACAAGTTTAGCTCTTGAGCTTAGCTTTGTTTAATGGTACAGGATCTGCACAGCCTCTGGGAGCTGGACCCAGAGCAAAAACCACAGCCAACTTTCCCTCCTCTGCTGCTCCTGACGGTTGGGAATGACCCTGCGCCAGACCAGCAGAGCCTCTTGCTCCCGGCTGAAAGGAAACTGGGCCCCAGCACGCTGTGGCAAACGGGCCTGGAGGTGTGACTGCTTACACAAACAGGACAGCAGAGCTGGTGAAGGGGCTGGGGAACATGTCTTATGGGCAGCAGCTGAGGGAACTGGGGTTGTTTAGTGTGGAGAAGAGGCGGCTCAGGAGAGCCCTTACTGTGCTCTAAAACTCCCTGAAAGGAGGTTGTAGTGAGGTGAGTGTTGGTCTTTTCTCCCAGGTTACTAGTGATAGGATGAGTAGAAATGGACTCAAGGTGCACCAGGGGAGGTGAGATTGGCTATTAGGAAGAATTTCTTTCCTGACAGAGTGGTGAGGCGTTGGACCAAGCTGCCCAGGGAGGTGGTGGAGTCACTGGAGGGGTTCAACAAACGTGTAGGTGTGACACTTGGGGGGCATGGTTTAATGGTCATGGTAGTGTTGAGTGATGGTTGGACTTGATGATCTTAGAGGTCTTTTCCAACCTTAATGATTCTATGAAACGTTCTTACAGATTTCTGTGCCATAGGTGCGACGCAGCCTTCACACAGAGTGGCTGAATAGCATCACACAGCAGTGCCCTGATGATGCACCTCTGCCTCCACGTGGCACCGTGCCACCTCGGCGAGTTCCCAGACAGGAGGAGGTGAGTCTGCCACTGCCTGCACTGACACATTGGAGTCTCCCTTCTGAGAAGCAGCTTCACCTTCACCTTCAGGTTGAATGTTGAGACTGATCCTCCTGGGTGTGCAAAGCCTGATTAAAGAATGGGACAAGCCTGAGTGTGAGTGGGTGGGTAACACCTGCGCAGCTACTGGTCACCCTCTTGCAAGACAATCCTTTCAGAAAGTCACATCTGGGTAGCTGTCCTTTAAGGCTGTTTCTTGCACTGACAGAGAAACCAGTAGAGCAGGGTCAGGTCCCCAAATCACAGATCTACCTGCTCTGAAACCATCTGACTGGACTGCATGTAACCCACTTGTTTCTTCAGCAATGCTTTTGCAGTGTGAAATCCGTGTAAGTAGATCCAGCTGCTTTAGCAGGGGTGTGTGACACTTCTGGGGTACCCCACGGGACCTCAGACATCAGCTTGGGGCTGGGTCACGGCACTTAGAAGGACACCTTAGGGAATTTAAAATGTGACTCTACTCTTGCATTTGAGCTAGACTGTCATGTAAGTAAAGAGCAAAGCCTATTACACTTCCTGCAGATCCCTTCTTTCCTGAGGCTGCCTGGACACACAGCCTTCTAAGTAAAAACGTATTCTGTCTCCCTGAGGGGGAAATCCTACTTGCACTCAAAGCAAGACCTACCACCTTTACTGGTGCATGGTGGAGACAAGAACTGAGCTGGTACATCTGCCCAGCATGGATCTATGTGGAAAGCCTAGTGTGCCTGTTGAAAGCAAAGACCAGTTACTAGTACTGCACTTGAGACAAGAAGTCCTGCTCCCCAATGGCTCTGTAGAACTCCCAGATTTGTAGCTGGTGGTGGAGTCAGTCACTGAGGCATCCATTGCATGGTGTCGATCTGCTTTCCAGTGCCTGTTTTACTTGGTGGCACTTAGCAATAGACATCTCCAGGCAGAACTTCAGCTTGGCCTACAGCTTTATGAGTGCCATAGGCAAAATCATAGGCAAAAACCTGGGTTTGCTTTTTAAGAGTATATGGTTAGATGCACTTACTCTCCATTTCTCTGCAGAGGTGCTAGAACCAGGATGAGGGCCCTCATAGACAGTACGATGAAATATGGACAATCTAGGCCCTTTTCTCTAGAGAAAGACAGAAAAGTTATTGCTACTGAGTGTTAGGAGAAGATGAGCTATGTCAGTATTACCTCATTTGGGAAAATGCAAATGTGAAATTCTTTCCCAGTGAATAGTAACAGTACCATGCTATGTAGAAATGTGGGGAATTAGGCAGTGTCATCCCATGTGATTTGTACATATTTAAGAGGGAATTAAATCCTTGTGAACCTACCCAGCTTTACAGATGTTGAGGCCTGATTTGGTTTGCTGATGTGCCAGTTTTACATGGAGGCAACTCCATTGAGACCTGTGGGGTCATTAAATGCTGACAGAAGAAAGCAGAGACTCAGATGCTGCCACCCTGCCTACCATGCCAAGAAGCAGCATGCATTTCCCAAGCACTTCATCTGTTGGGCAATAGCAGCAGCACTGGCAAGTTATCCCATGATCTGCTTTGCCCAGCACCTTACCCATGAGTCTGGGGGGGCGACTGTTTCCAGGAGTAAAAGGTCAGCAGTTTATCTGGACCTATTCTGCTTTGGGCCTCCCTGCAGTATTAGAAGGATGTCAGCATCTGTGTTCTGCCGTTTGCACATCATCACAGCTCACAGGCTTTAAAGGATCCTTTGTCGTATCATTTGGTGCCCAGATTTCCCTTTCCCCTTAAATTAGTCTCATATATTGCAACCACCTTAAGGCTGGAGCTAGAGCAGTACACTCTCTGCCAAAAGGCTCCATTTTTGGCATCCTAATTGCAATATACCTCACCGTAGCCAGTGTCACCCCCACCGCAGGACTACCATTCCACCACATACTGGGCCATATGTTCTGTTCGACAGTGGCGCTACATCCCCTGACCTTCCTCCTCATTTATGATGGCAAGAGAAAAGTCAAGGCCAAGGAAACATTATTTTAGGTAGCCCTATGCAGGGACTGGTGACACAGAGCTGTGATCCTTCCCATCCATCTGCTGAAAACATTGCTGCATCATGCCAAAGAAGCCAGGCGTGTAAATTATGCTGGTTGCAAACCATGTTGAACACCAAGAGCAGCCTTTGAGCAAGTGTCCGTCTGAGCATCTACATTCCACCCCCATCCATGGAGGAAGGGTGGAGCAGGCTAGACTGGAATGGGAATGTGATCTGTATCGTGCTGCTGTAGGATTCACATGCCTACTGATTTTACTCATGCAACCACGTCGGGTCTCCCCACCTTCTCACTCTCAACTTTTAGTGGGAGAGTGGGCGTCAGGATGTGACCGACACCATCCAAGTGGCTGGAGCTGAGCTTGTGCACGCTGTGTGGAGGAGCCAGGCTCCACTCCTGATTCATGCTGCTCCCTGGGAACAATTTGGCAGCCCTGCAGCCATGCAGCCAGGTGTCCGTGGTAGCCCTTGTGAATGCAGCCTTGCAGCCTTTTCTTTAACTTTTAGTGGGAGAGTGGGCATCAGGATGTGACCGACACCATCCAAGTGGCTGGAGCTGAGCTTGTGCACGCTGTGTGGAGGAGCCAGGCTCCACTCCTGATTCATGCTGCTCCCTGGGAACAATTTGGCAGCCCTGCAGCCATGCAGCCAGGTGTCCGTGGTAGCCCTTGTGAATGCAGCCTTGCAGCCTTTTCTTCTCCCAGCCCTGGAATCAAGCCATGAGTGCTGGAAGGAAGGATTGGGTTTCCTTTTTGTTTTTTTGATATTTTCCTATGAACCCACCCGATTTTGCAACATTGCAAAATGAAAGCTTTACCCGTTGTTTTTTTTGTGTCCTGCTGAGGGGAGGGACAGAAAGAGCTGGGTGAGATAAAACAATGGAAATTAGAGTGGAATGGAGGAGTGTGAAAAACAAGAAGGTTGAGGTTGTGAAAAGCAGGACCAGATTTAGGAGTGAAGAGCCCTTTTGTGTATTTAGATACCGTCTTATAGCTGTGCTACGTATGCACCAAATGCCAACCCAGTAGGTACAGAAAGCACAGACAGGTTTAGTGTTGCTCACAGAGCTTTTGTAAGCTGCTATTCAGGCTAAGGCACAAAGTGGGTGACCTTGCCTTTAGCTAAAATCTATTAAATATGTATAGGCATATATGTAAATTGAATAGCCTTAAAGAAAAAAAAATAAAGAAAAGCAGCCTTTGGGTTAAAAAAGTCAGCAAAATCACATCAGGTAATCCTACAGAGTCTGGCAAACTCTGCCATGCTCTGGGTTCCTCCTGGCCCATGAGCTCCTGTTCCGTGGGTGGTCCTCGGCCGGGGGGCTGTGCCCCTGGTCCCAGTGCTGCTGGGCCTCCAGCTCACCTCCCTGCCCCCCGTGGAGCTCCCTGGCATTCTAATGGGGCAATATGGAGAGCTCAGCAAAAAACAAAATCAGAGGCTTTAATGTTTCACAGCCCTGCCTGGGACAGATCAGCAGGGCCTGACTCTTGGGCGGGGGGTGATGAGTACCTTGTCTTTATGAATTTTGAGCATGAGGGGCTCCTGAGAATCCCATGAGATGCCCATCTCCTTCTTCACCACCCAAATCCGTTTGAAAACACAGCGCTCGCTCTCATGTTTTCATAACACCTCATTTGCAGGCGTGTGATTAGACCTAATTAATGCTTGTAATCAATGAATGCTTAATTGCTGCTGGTGAAAAATGCTGGATAAATGCAGAGCACTGCTTGATTGAGTGCTCTTTGATTGGCTAATGGATCACTCTATTACTCTTTTAGATTCTGCTTAAGCAGGCAAAATATCTGGGCTGGTGTAAAATGATCCTGCATTGATCTTTCTGGCCAAGTGGGGTCTTTCCAGTAATTAGAAGGGTGGTGACAGGAACAGACTTGGCTGTCTGGAGGACCAGGGGAACTGGAAAGAGGATTTTTTTTAGTGGTTATGTTTTTGGTTTTTTGTTTTTATTTTTTTTAATTTGAAAGCTATGAAGCAAATAGGAGAAGACTGGTCAGATCTTTTGACTTCTAGCTGTAAAAAAACCATTTAACATTCTCTGATAAGCCTCTTGATTTAAACAGAGAAGCAATTCTGCTCCCTGGGAGTTCTATTTGAGTAAGTCTGGCCCCAAAGCTTCACAGGCTCAAATCTCTGGAACCAAATTCCAGGAAACATTCATATGTGGATGATGCATCTGTAACAGATACAAAGGGGAGAGGGGAAGCATTTGGCAATTAGGAGCTGGAATCATTTATAACTCCAGCTGGTACTTCTCTTTCTTCAGGTGAAATGTCTCGAAGGGAGGAGGAGAACCTGTCAGTAGCATGTTTTGCACTATGTCTTGCCTCTTCTCTATATGAAAGCTTCCCTCCATGACCTCTTCCAAATGAGGCCCGTTTCATGAGTGTGGAGAACCAGCAGTAGATTGTACTCTGCACAAAGGCTACTGAGGAGCATCCTCACTGCATTTCTTTGGCTCCACACTAGTGTGCAAACTGTCAGCCACTCTTATAGCACACGAGATGTGGGTCCTAATTCCTTGTTTGTGCCATTCGGGATCCTGCAAGGGCAGAAACATTCAGTGCTGTGCACCCCCAGGGCACAGACCCCAGCAGGTTTGGAGAGGGAGCAGAAGACCACAGGGATTCCCCAGCATCCTGCAGTCTCATTGCCACTGTGATGATGTTGCTCCGTGTAGATCAGCAGCAAATCTTTTCCATAGAAGGGCATTAAGAAAAGCCACAGAGATGTTAGTGATGAGAAACTCATTTTCAGTTTCCTTACAAATCCAGATGAGCTCTGTAGCACCCAGACCACACATCATCCAGCACTTATTTGCAAGGCTGAGTACCTGCAGAAGCAGCAGCATCAGCACATACCTATTTTGGAGTGCAAGTGAGGTTTCCACAATCTAGCCCATTGTCCCTTTAACTTCATGCTCTATTCAAAAGCTCAGGCCTGTGCTCCAACATAAATACATTGCCTGAATCTCCCTCCCCCTACACTATTCCTCTTGAGCTGTGGAAGATTATATCCAATAGATAAAAAAGTGTTTGTTTCTTTGACAAATGCAAGGCTTAAAGACCACCCTCTGTTCTTGAGCAAAATTAGCTTATCTTTGCCCCAAAAAATGTTGTTACTAAATATGAGCCATCATTTGTGTGTGGCCTGAATGAGACGCTCAATTCATCTTATGAGAGGTTATCCTTTGAGGAGCTTTAAAAGGAAATGCATTGTTCTTAATTATTCTTATCTCAACAGCTGTATAATTCCTGGTTTTGATTTTTAAAAAAAAAAAAAAAAAAGAATATCCAAAGAAAGATTATACTGAAAGCTGGAGATAGGTCTGAACCCAGACTGCAGAGTTGAACTGCAGCTCTTAGTTTGTGCTAAATTGTCTTCCTCTTTCCTTTGAGAAGGTGTGTGTCCTCTTCTTACAAAGTTAAAACACGAATCTGTGCAGAACACGACAGAAAATCTTAGAAGAAGAGGTTTCATCTCTCTTTCTGGTTTTAAACTTCTCCTAATAATGTTCTTTCTGTCCTATCAGGAAACAGTAAACAAAGTGAGGAAACACTACTTTCCTCCATCATTCCTGCACCTCAAACTACCCTGAAAAATTTTGTAAATATTTTCATCAGAAAGGCTCCAAAACAAAACTTCTTTTCCATTCAGTGAAAATCTAAAAAAAAAAAAAAAAAAAAAAAAAAAAAAAAAAAAAAAAAAAAACAAAGCAAATTGAAATTTGGGTGAAATTTACTACCACGTTAAAAAGCTGCTTTCTGTTAGTTAAATGTTTGCACAAAAAGTGACATTTGCTGTGATGCTGTACCGTTGTCACAAGCTGCTACCCACTTTGAAGTGGAGCAGCACATAATGGATCAAATTCTCTACAGAGCTCAATGCCAGAGTCTCAAGTGCTTGGCATCTCGCATGTGGTCCAGCTTCTCTGAAGTGGTCAGCATCCAGCAGCTCCCATTGTGACAATAAGTGGCAAGATGTTTTGCAAAAGGGCTTAGCTACCAAGCTGCTGAATTCTTCTGAAAAATCTGGTCCAGGATGGTATTGGAGGCAGTTTCAGCTGGTTTGATGGAACCAGCTGTTGAATCACAGTGGATTCCTTGAACTTCTTACTATAACATGCTTGCATCGTGCAACGCTGCCCCCTCTCCCAACAACCAGGTAGCTGGTCCATCCTGCTTCCCATTGGGACCACTTTATTGTCCCAGAAATACAGATGGGTCCTTCTTTTTCTTCCATCCCATCTGCTCAGGTTCAGTCCCAAACCCTATGTTTACATAAACAGCCTGGTGGAGAGGTCTCAGTTCTAACTGGGCTATTTAGTGCCCATCACATTTGAAAGTCAGACTGCTTGGGTGCCACAGTATGGTTATAGGCTCTGATTTTCACAAGCGTTTGAAACTAAAAGGAATGAGAAGTGCAGCTCATATATCCTTCTCCAGTACTTCCTCAGTACCTTATCAAGGAGGATTCGGTTGGGTGGACGTGGGCAGTCATATTCTTCCCACAACCAGATGTTTGAATGTTTCCAGGGAGGGGGCATTTCCACCTCTCTGGGCAACTTGTTCCAGGGTTTCATCACCCTCATCATAAAAAAATTTCTTCTTTACATCTAGTCTGGATTTCTCACCTTTTAGTTTAAAACCATCCCCCTTGTCCTGTTCCAACACACTCCGCTAAAAAGTCTGTCTCCGTGTTTGAAGATTATAAGGTCTCCCCGGAGCCTTCTCTTCTCCAGGCTAAACATCCCCAGCTCTCTCAGCCTGTCCTCCTAAGAGAGGTGTTCCAGCCCTTTGATAATTTTTGTGGCCCATCTCTGGACCTGCTCTAACAGGTCTATGTTATTCCTGTACCGAGGATCCCAGAGCTGGACCCTGCTCTGACGAGCCCCCACCTGCAGCGCTGAGGGGCAGAATCCCCTCCCTTGGCCTGTTGGCCACGCTTCTTTTGGTGTAACCCAGGATGTGACTGGCCTTCTGGGCTGTGAGTGCACATCGCTGGTTCATGTCCAGCTTTTCATCCACCAGCACCCCCAAGTCCTTCTCTGCCAGGCTGCTCTCAAGCCCTTCACCCCTCCCACCCCAGCCTATATTGACACCAGGAATTGCCCCGACCCAGGTGCAGGAGCTTGCACTTGTTGAAACTCATGAGGTTCACGTGGGCCCACCTCTCGAGCTTGTCCAGGCTGCTGTGAATAGCATCCTTTCCCTCAAGAGTTTCACTTACCTCATCTGCCAGTTTGCTGAGGGTGCACTTGATCCTACTGTCTCTATCACTGATGAAGATATTAAATAGTACTGGCCCCAGTATGGACCCCCCGAGGGGCAGCCACTCATCACTGATGTCCATCCAGATGCTGAGCCATTGACCACTACTCTCTGGATGCAACCATCCAGCAAATTCCATATGGACTGAATAGTCCATCCATCAAGTCCATATGGCTCCAATTTAGAGGGAAGGATGTTGTGGTGGACCATGACAAAGGCCTTACAGAAATCCAGATAGATGACATCTGCAGTGTTTCACTCATCTACTGATGTAGTCACTCCATCATAGAAGGCCACTAGGTTGGTCTGTGTTTCCCATTGCACATTCAGAAGTACAGAGATGTGCTGGGAAAGGCCTGTGTAAGAGGTATCTTACCAAGCAGGGCTGTTAAGAGGCCACATCACAGGACAACTGGAGTACGGTGTGTGTTATGTGACATGGTCCAGTGACTGGCAATAGGGACCTACTTTAATCGGTTTCTCCTGAGGACCTGAGGGTGCAACAGCTGCCCAGTTTGCATAGTGCATCACCAGTGCACATACAGTAAGTTTACTAGGCATCCAGGGCACTCACTTTCCTCCCACAGAGCATATAGTAAATAGAAGCATAGAATCATTGAATAATTTTGGTTGGAAGAGATCATTAAAATAATCAGGGCCAGCCATTAAGCCAGCACTGCCAAGTCACCACTAAACAATGTCCCTCAGTACCACATTTATATGCCTTTAAAATGCCTCCAGGGATGGCGACTCCAGCACTTCCATGGGCAGCCTGCTCCAGAGATTGACAGCGCTTTCAGTGAAGATGTTTCTCCTACTGTTTAATCTAAACCTCCCCACACACTCCAGCACCTAAGTGGCCTTCTGGTAGTGAGGGGCCCACAATTGAATGCAGACCTCGAGATGTGTCCTCAACCACTGCGGAGTCCAGAGGCACGATCACTTCCCTAGTCCTGCTGGCTACAGTATTTCTGACAGAAGCCAGGATGCCGTGGGCCTTCTTGGCCACTTGGGCACACTGCTGGCTCACATTCAACTGGCTACTGATCAACACCCCCCCAGGCCCTTCTCTGCTCGGCGACACCCCCAGGTCCCTTTCTGCCAGGCAGCTTCCCGGCCATTCTTCCCCAAGCCTGTAGCATTGCCTGGGATGCTGTGACCCAGCACTTGGCCTTGTTGAATCTCATCTCATTGGCCTTGGCCCATCGATCCAGCCTGTCCAGGGCCCTCTGTAAGGCCTCCCTGCCCTCAAGCAGATCAACTCTCCCATCCAACATGGTGTCATCTGCAAACTTACTAAGCGTGCCCTTGATCCCTTCATCTAGATTTTTGATAAAGATATTAAACAGAACTGTCCCTAATAATGACCCCTGGAGAACGCCACTTGTGACCAGCAACCAACTGGATTTAACTCCACTCACCACAACTTTTTGGGCCAGTTTTTTGTCTAGTGAAGCTTATGCCCATGAGCAGCCACTTTCTCCAGGACAATGCTGTGGGGCAAAGTGTCAGAGGTTTTACTGAAGTCTGGGTAGGCAACATCACTAGAATATCCTGATTGCCTGCTATCTTATGTGGCATTTTCCAAAGAGCTAATTATTAATCAAATGTGCTATGAAGAACTTCTGTAGATGTTCCTTGCAGATATACAGCCAGCTTAACCTCTAACAGGTAGGAGCAAGTTACTGATACCCAAACATGGCACATTGTTCATGTTTCTTGTATTTTGGGGTTTGGAAGGTGTATTTTCCTTCAAGTGGATCTTAAAATTTCAAGCAAGTATGAAAGGTCATGTTTGTAAATATCTAAATCATAATTATTTTTTTTTTGTTGCAATCACTCCTTGGTGTGCCAGCTGCATAGTGATAGTGGACAGGATGATAAACCAGCCTGTGATGGGAGCTCTGTACTGGCACTCATAAAGTTGTGATCAAGCTCTGGCTGCTGGTAGTTTCAGCAAGGGATGGTTATATTGTACAACAGCCCTCCAGCCCCTACCCCTCCGTTAATATGAACAGTCATGTGAAGGGTCACATCCTGTCCAAAACACGACAACCACTGAAAGCACCTGGGCACTGTTTCTCTGCAAGAGAGACTACCAGTTAAGGAGTGTTAGCTCAGAAGACCAAGCTTCACCTCAGAAGATGCTCAGCTACTATCAGTGGTGGATTTAGGTCTTCCTCCCCAAATGGCAGTCTCCATTTCTACTCCCCAAACAGCGATGTTCATGCTATTATTGCTCATTAGTGAAAGGCCACAGAAGGAGTACAAGATTAATGACTGCAGCACAGCCTCACTCAGTACCTACAGCAACGGCAGCTGTTACCCTCATCCGAAACAATATTTTTCTCCTGGTGCTCATTCTACCTACATCAGCAACAGAGATAAGGACATTTACAGTTTTCCAAATTCCTTATCTTTACTTCTAGACATTCTTAGTGAATGTATAAAGCACCACAGCTAGGCAAAAAACAGAGAGAGGAAAAAAAAACACCCTCCACTAAGCTTAGAGATGCACTACAGCCAGATTTAAAAGCAGCAGCGAGGGGGTATGGCAATAGGCCATCTCTTCTGAAACCAGCTCTGACTCCTACTCAGACATATGCTTCAGAAAGAGTGAAACTGCCAGACAGGTATTGATAACAGAGGAATTATTTTAAAATACTTATTTTTATTTAAAAAGCTGAATATCTGTGGCAGAAGAGAACATGACCGTTACAGGAACTTTAATGCACCGTCCACACAGAAATAACCATTTGCCAGCACCGCAGAGATGAGACACGACAAAAAATAGCTTGACTCATCCAGACAGTAATTCAAAGCAGCAAAATATATCCAATCCTACCCAAAACCCCATCATGCATTTTCCACGTGGAAAGTAGACGGCTCCCACAGAGAATATCTTGTTGTCCTAAGCACTTCTGAAGCTGCACTAGAAAAATCTCTCTTCCACCAAGTCACGCCATATTAATGGACCCATTGCTGCTTATCACACACACATCATTTTGTACAGCTTCGTCCATTTATGTTCCTGCTGGGGACACAGTTTAGTGAAGACTTGACCTGAGGAATGATTGAGCAATCTCTGTACATGCAATGATCCCAGCAAAGGGCTGGAGGTGCCCAGTACCTCTGATGAGCAAGCCTGTGTTGTACACAGATGCCCTACGTCCTGCAAACTGTGCAATGGCTTGAGCACAGACTGATTTGGGTAAGTCTTGCTCCCATGGTGGGAACAAGCAGTGTCTGGTTCAGACTTCGCTGAGGGTATAACCCTGTTCCAGTATCACTGGTTTCATTTTATGACCTTGAGTGAAGCATGGGGCTGAGTCTAAATGTGTGCTTGTAACCAACTATTATCCATCACTGAACATGCAGAAGAGACGAGAGCAACTCACCCACTCTTCATTGGCCTGATGTGTCTAGCAGCTAAGAGACTCTCTGCTAACTGGAAAGAAGAGACTGTACATTTCTGAAACAAGAGGATCTCTCACATCATAAACATAAAGTTGTGAATGTCATTTTACCAGAGGATACAGCTCCTTTTTTCTTTTAAATTAGAGATGGGTGAAATAGCTTGGACAAAATAAAACCTAATCCAGATTTCCTCTGAAGCCTTGAGATGGCCTTAGCAGAGAATTAGATATAATGGACACGTTAAAATAACTAGATCTCATTTGAAAACTTCAAAGAAAGAGAAACACCACAGGCCACATTTTAAAAACTGGCTGCCTGAACAGTGAAAGGAAAACTGTGTAAGCACCACCTCATATACCAAGTATGCACTGATGTGTGCGAAAAAGGATACTCATGTACTCCACCACCATTTCTCCTCAGGCAGTTGTCCGTTCCCTTACAAAAACCTGGTCTTGTACAGACAGAAAGTAATCAAATCCATTTGTAAGAACATTTTGGTTATCTAATCTTGAAAACATATCCCAGACAAGTAGACTCTGCCCAAAGAGGATTGGTATGCTCAACCAGCACGCAGAGCTGTTGCCAATATCCGTATTCAGGCTGCTTCAAATTTCCATACTAAGTTTGATTTTAAGTACATTTATTTCTGAGTGCCCAAATGGAAACACTGACTTTTATAGGGCAGGTTTCAACACTTTTTCAAAAGAGCCCTTCAGGATGTCTCCTGCTAGACCTCTCTCAGAGTCACTGTGGGTGGTTTTGGAAAGGTAAAGAATGTTCCTCAACCAAGCATTTTCTCTCCACCTTTTGTGAAGGAGTCTATGGTCCTTCCTGGCAGGAGTGTCTTGGTGAAGTTTCCAGGTATTGCCCAGAGTGATTAAATAAAAACCTCTTGGAAAAATTTGAATGTGACAGCATCAGGCTCTAGACTACAGCTGTGTCTGCTGCAAGAACAGAGAGATGCAAAAATTATTTCAGTGCATCTTTCTACCCTATTATCCTTCCATAAATATACTCGAGGAAGCCTGAGGTGAGCTGACTGATGCCCACCATGCCGGTCACCCCAGCTCATGGCCCTTGAAGGGCCCCTGGGGATCTGCTGCCTGCCCTGGGCACACAGCAAGGGAAAATGGGTTGAGAGGATGGGTGTGAAGCTGGCTGAGCAGCCCAGAGGCTCTGGCCCAAGATTTTGCCAGTCAGCTTTATTACAAACATTTGTGGTGTCTCAATGAGAACACTTCAAAACGTTGGAGCTCACACTGCAGGCAACAACTGCAGAGCACAGTGCTTATTTATTTATTTATTGTTATTTATTAACTGAAAATGAATCTGTTTCTACACTTTTTAAATGGGTATGGGTTATAAAAATACTGCTCCTTGCCCCATGCAGTGGAAGGAGCTATTTTTCCATTGGGGGAAGAAAGGAGCACGTTGAACATGGCACTGCACAGCCATGGCACCAGCTCCTGCAGGCCATATCCATCATCAGCTGACCTTTTTAAACCTCGGGAGTCAGTTTTAACACTCAAGAAAGTGAGAAGCAAGTACCACAGATGTGTTGTCCAAGCTTCCCTGCACAGCTCTGTCAGCACAGTGCATCTTAACCATGTCCTGCAATAACCTTGTTATCCCAGTCCCTGGGAAGAGACTTTTGTAATTTTCCCATGATTTGACTCTTGTATAGACTTTTCTATAGCCTGCCTCCCCAAAGCACAATCAGGGTCTCTAATCATCAAGCCTTTACTTCCCTCCATGGTGTCTGTCAGATTGAGCTGTGGTATTATTCCCATTTCTCAGATGCAGAGAAAGGCTCCAGCACAAGCTCCAGGATCATCACAGGAGCCTGGACAAGACTGAACAAGAAGTGAGCTCTGGTTGCAGGCAGGAATTCAGGTGAGAGGATCCTGGTGCTGTGTCAGAGTGCATGAAGGCTGACCTGGAGTGCCATGGCTTCACAAAAGCCACGGGAGTGAAAGCTAGCACATCCCAAACCCTGACAAGTAGAAGGAGAGGCAGCTCCCTTGGTTGGTCCATTTTCAAATCCTATGGACTTGAAATGTCTGAAAAGTCAGTGCTCTAAAGAGTGAATAAGGGAATATCTGGCAACAGCAGCTTTCAGCAGCAGTGACACCTGACTGAACACTGTCTCAAACGTACTAAACATCTGCAAAGCTCTGAGGTTCTGCTCTTCTGTTTGCTAGATAGAGGCAAAATGTTCAACATTTGTTAAATTCCTGTTCTCTTTGAATTGTTGTAGCTTTTAAATACAGCAGTATCATCCATGAACATTCAGAAGTATAGCTAAAAATAAATTAAAGAAAATAACCCAAGTATTGGGGTCTGTATGTGTCTCTAAAAACCAAGACTCCAACCCTGATCTAAACCAGACTGTTTCTTTCATTTCCCCTCACCCCTCTCTTATTTAAAGAGAACTGGAAGGGAAAAGACTCCATCAGTCTCTGAGTCTGTAAACCTTTCCCCTCCCTAATATCCGAGACAAGACTTAAAGAAGAACCAGTCTGGAACAGAACATGAAAAACCTTCTGAAAAATGACTAGAGGCCTAATGCTGTCACTGTCCCATGTTTATTTTTCTTTCTTTGATGTCTGATGTCAAAGAGAAAATAATGTCATCTGCTGGAAACTCAAACATGTTTGCATTTTGAGGTAATTAGAATTAATGTTGGAGGGCAAAACTAACACCGAGCCACTCCAGTCTTTCCCATGTGAGGAAAACATTCCGTAATGACTTACATTTAATCTAGGAGCTGGCAGGCAGTCAGGAGCAGCCCGGATTCAGGCAACAGGGTAATATTTCAAAAACATTTTCCTTTTAAAAAAAATTTAAATAAAATAAGCTATCTATATGTGCTCTGATTTATAAATGATGGCAGCCTGACTGTGCTGCTCCAATTCCAGAAGGGTGTAACTCTGCTGAAAGTCAATGGCTGACAAGGGTGTAAATCAGGGAGTAATGGCAGTCCTGGTTCAAGACCACCACTGCTTCCTAAGTACTCAGCACCCACAATTGCAGCCAGATTTTCTAAAGAGCTCAAGCCCCCATTCAGATCCAAACAAGGGCCAGATTTTTGTAAGTGCTTAGCACGCAGTCTCTCCCCATTGTGACATTAATGGCAACATGCTGAGCTCTTTCGGAAAATTGGTCATACATGTTTGTTTTGGACCAGATCTTGTCACCCTTATACATGTTGAGTAGCATCTTACTCAGTGAAGAATCCTACTAAGCAGTGCCTCTCTGTATGAGTATTGCTGCAGAAGTACTCACTCTGAAAAGACAAACGCAAGTCATGTTGCTCATTGCCCTTCTGGCTGAGTCTCAGATGCTATGATTATTATTGAGCTATGAAAAACTGACCTGAAGATAATCAAGCTGAACTGAGTAGGTATGGGTTAAAGCTTGGCTCATGGGTTTGGTCCTCACAGGGCAGAAAGAAAAAGGTTATTTCTGGACTGAAGGACTTTAATTTGAATTACTCAGCTGTCTTCGGGGGTTAAAAATAGAAAAGCAACCTTTTCCAATTCAAAGAAAATAAATGGCTACACTTATCTGTGTGGGTAATTAAAACCAGCTGAACTCCAAGAGCTGAAACCTTCCACACAGCTAGTCCTCACTGAGGAGTAGCTTCCTAGCAACTTTTGACATATTAGAAAAAAATTACATTATTAAGGATTGCTCTGGGGTAAGTGCAATGCAGACTGTTGCTACATTCAAAGGCAGGTTATTGGCGATAGAACCACGGAACAGATTAAAACATTCAAAAACCAAAACAAAAAAAAAAGCTTTTCCTTTCATATAGGTCAGTTGTGAGTCATTGATATCAACTGTTGTTAAGAGCAGAACAGATGCTGTATTTTCCCCTCTGCATCTCTGCAGAGGAGTGTGCCCTGGTCCCTGGCATTGCACAGCTGCTGTGGTCACCCAGATGACTGCAAGTATGGCTAATGCACTCACATGATGTGCCTCGCGCTGCAGATCCACCTCATCAGTTCCCCAATGTCCACGGGGACTTCACTGGTCCAATGACCATTTTCCTCTTTTCATGCACTGTCTGTGAGTTTCTCTTTTTCTGCCTTTTTCTGCCAGATCACGTGGTCCAACAGATACACATGAAAGAGAAATGACACAGGGCCATTTCCGTTGGCTGGCCTCAGTCTGCCTCAGTGAACGTGGGCGGAATGACTGCGTGGGCAAAGAGGAAGAGGCGAAGTGGCAGAGGAGTGCCCCTCATGGTGCATCTTGCTCTGCTGTCTGTGGTCACATCATGTCTCTCCTCAGACTTCTCGTCTGAGCAGCTGAAGTGCTGCTCTGGCGCCAGCATTGTTCAGTGGAGTTACTCTTGCTCTGTACCTCCACTGTGGCATGGAGGGCTGTTGTGGAGGTAGGTGGGTATGACACGCTGTCCTCCTGTGGGCTGCCTTTCCAGCCCCTCCACCCCACCACAGAGTATCCTTTTATTGACTTTTAATTGACAGCCAGCTAGCAATTGCAAAGGCAGCAGATGAGCTAAAAGATTCAGCAATGTCTTTCTGCACAAAGGATGGCATTTAAAAGGCAATTTTTCTTCACCAGAGCGGTCTATAGGAAAATGAAGTCCCAAACTTTGATTATTATTCAGATCATCAGTCTTTTTAAGCCTGCAAAGCTGAAAATAGATATCTTTTACATTTGCAACATATTTTCTTTATTTAGTTGTGGCCAAAAAAAAGTAAGCCAATAACATACTGTCCTTTTAACATTTACATTGGCCCATACAGACAACCCAAAAGACAATTTCCCTAATCTGCAATTGCCTCCCAGGCCTGAACTTAACCAGGCTGTTTCCCATGTTGACAAGACAAAACCATCCCTAACAACTGTAGAAGGGTTATTCCTGTGAATGTGGCAAAGCCATACAAATTCCTAGGCCCTGTGTGCTGCCTACACATCAGATGTGCTTCAGACACAGCCAAGCAGAAGGCTAGAAGAGGAGAGCCATGGAATGACTTTTGTGCTGTTTTCTTCAGCCCTGGCCTTCTCTACGGCTTCCCATCTTCCTTACCCTATAGACCTTCACCCATTTTCTTTCCTGTCCTTCCAAATGCAGGCTTGCTCGCTGGGAGCAGGAGACCTGCTGCTCACTATCAGTTTATGCAGCTCTGGGAAGAGACGAGCGCTGATCAGAAGGTGAGGAGCAATGGCATATACAGGTCAAACCAGCTGGGAGCTCTCCTTTTAGAAGAACATTTGCCCGTTGACTCCAGCCACCCATTCTCAGGAAAAGCTGATGAGTGGTGGTGGGAAATGCATTATCAGGAAGCAAGTTCTCACACAGAGAAGCAGCACAGCTCTCAATCTCTAGGTCTTCTTTATCTGCAAAAAAATACTTTCTTCTTCTCTCTTCTTTTCTAGGAACAGTGCTGCTCTCACAGCCTGCCTGCTGCTTGGTGCTCTTCTCTCCCTAGATTGCTACCTCTCCATCTTCTCCATTGTTTTTCTCCTTTGTTTCTTTTGTTCAATTCCTTGTGCTTTTGCTTCGCCCAGCTCCATGTCATTTACAGCAGCAGGGGTTTGCACATCAAGGGTACGGTGAGATTAACCAGGTTTGCAAAGTTTGCCTTTGCTGCGCACACATGCTCTGTTTTCTTCCCTCCACTCCCAGTGAAGAAAAATGTGTCCAAAACTGCTGTGAAGTTCCTCAGTGAAGAGCTGGCACGAAGCTCCCCAGCCAGAGCAGTGCCATGCCTTTGTCTTGCACAGGAACCCACACACAGCTTACAACAAACAGAATGGCAACTGTTAATAAGAGTAAAAAATGTCTCCCCACACAACATGCTAGCACTTTAAAGGAAAAAAATAAATGAGAAATCAAAACAGATATCACACAAATCACAAGTCTTTCATTGCTTAATGTATTGTACCCCAAACTTGTTTCACTTCATTTGGTGTGAAGCTGTGCTAAGTCCAATAAAGCTGAAGGAGTTGCATCTGCCTAGAACTGGCACAAGCCAGATCACGATCAGATCCATTACATCTATTGCTATAATATCATCACCTTCCATATGGTGCTGCAACTAGTCCGTATGCTGAACTGAGTGCTGCCTAAAATCTGTTCATCCCAAAGGCTGCACTGATCTCAGCCTCACTTATGTGAGCTTAGGTCTGTGTGGCCTTGGCCCCTTGTAAACCGCAAGTACAGTCCTTCACTCTGTGGCTAATTCACTTCTCACTTTCCTGAGGATTCATGTGAAGTTTATCCCTTTGAAGTAAAAGGCTTCCAGCCTCTTCCTCTGACCTATTACAAACAGTCATTGTGTGGACTTGCCAGTGCTGGTTATTAGCAGCCATATCTAATGAGAACCGATCTCTGTGCCAGTATCTCACCTATTATTTTGCACTTCACTTCCTTTGGATGAGTACTCTGGTAACCCGTGACTTTACTGAATACGTTTTTCTTTCAAGTCCCTCCAACCAGAAAGTCTTCAACCCTGATCATACCTTACAGCCTTACAAGTGGAGTGTTGGAAAAGGAATCTTTGAACAACAAAGGACCAACACACAAATGTATTTATGTGCTCCAAACTCCTCTGTCACTAGTATTCAACTGTCAGACATGATATCCAGCAAGCAACATTTATCATTGTGGATCTATCCTCACATCCAGGATCCCCTACCTTTATCTATTGCCATGGCCCAGTTGATTTCTCATTTAAACCTCACCTTCCTTGGGTGGTTTGTTTTTCTTGTAGAGTGAGCTGCAGCAGATTACTCTTTAACCACACACCATATCTGACATTTTATTTCTCCTTCACTTTACTTTCCAAATGAGATTGTCTCACCTGATCTTCAGGTTAAATCTCTGATCTAAGGGAGAGAGGGATTTACTGCTGTTTTCCTTGCACTTTTTGCCCCACTGGAATTTCCTCATATTTATTCTCATCACGTTCCCTAGTTTCACAATATCAAATCTAAATTGCCAGTGATCAATACCATCCAGTGGAGCACACACACTCACTGTCTGTATTAACTCCTGCTTTTTCCTTAGGGGTAAGCTGAACCTCCCCCAAACTACGCATCAAAACGAGTGGCTTTAAATAGCAGTCATCTGTGGTATTAATCAAGTTTCTTCTTAAAACCATCCCAGATGTGCCACTCAACCAGCTTATACTGGTTTCTGTAAGAACACCCACTGTTATTATTGTACCAACAGATTTTGCAACTTCCTTAATTTCTTTTAACACATGAAGGTCCCAAGCTCAGATCTTTTGCAGCAGTGAGGGTGTACTAACAGCAGAGGGTTGCATAAATCTGTGCAGTAGGCCAGTGGACTGAGAGGGCTGTAGGTATAGTGTGGACAAGAGCAGGGTTACTTTAAATAGCTTGCAAGCTCCGTAGGGTAGCTGACTGTTTTCTTCAGTCTGGAAGCTACTGGAAACCAGTCAGAGGAGCAGGATTTAAGCTTGGCTTGACACAGCTACATAGGCACGTGAAAATGAACTGCATGAACCTAACAGCACTTGCCCGATTCCTTTTTTTCGTTGTTTGAGGGACACGGAGTGTGTCAGGAAACCTGCTAGAAGAGGCAAGCGGATGGGCAGCCATCCACAGCCACTCCGTACCCAAGCGGTGGGGGGAAATGATGTTTGGCAGAGGATGAAGATCCTGTAAAAGAGCTCTCCGTCTGGGCCTGGGACACTTGGGACATTCTGAGCATTTTTCTTTCCACCACCCTCAGGCAGTGGGAAATTACTACCTCTTGTGTGAGTGGAGAGAAAACAACTAGGCAGTCTCCGTTTTAGCAAGCAGGAGGTAGCTGGGTTGTCTTGCCAAAGGGGTACCTTTTATTTCTATCAGTGGACAGGTATCTCTGTTCTGGCAATGTTTTGGGGATGCCCTGTCCACTCAATTTCTACTCTGCATGGTCCAAGGAGCATCAGGGTCATACTTGTGGATTCCTTGATGACAAAAATCCCCCAGCTGCTGTCTGTAAGATGACCTGACGCTCGCTGGCTGTGAAAGTCTAGCTATGTATCATCATACGTCCTGGGTCTGGTTTTTATTGGATTTTCCACACTGAAAATTTGAGATTAACACACAAGTCAAAATGGTAAAAGCAAAGTCTGAGGAAGGCCCAGTGAAATGACAGCTTACATAGCTGGAGAGTTTTTATACCATGGGCCTTTTTCAGTCGTATCCCTAATATAAACATCAAACTCAGCCCTATGACATTAGAGAAATCCAGTAACAGTTTCTCATGCAATGGAAACATTTTTGTAGAGACTTACATTTTATTTGGGAACTGGCTATCTGTTACAACCAGCAATTCAAGTCAAAGCAATGGAGTAATATTTCAGAAATGATTAGAGCAAAACAAATAATCACATGAATGGTATTATTTTGAAAAACATGCGATCCTCAGTAATTTGTGGTTTTTGGTCCCTGGTGCTAAAACTGTGCTGTGTCTTTAATCAAGCTAATTATGCAAAACTCTCTGAAGGTCATTAAAGGTTCAGGCAGAAGCTTTTTGATGCTGAAATGCAGACCAAACACTCATAGTACATTGCTCTGATTAGAAGCTAAGCTCTACTTTCTTCAGATTAATCCTGTGTTTGAAATTCTACTATGAAATACCAGCATTTACACCTTACATACCCTCAGACTGGTTTGCACACCACTGCAAATATCAAATTAGCCCCTCCTGCTCTCTAATGTGGATATGGAAACTAGCCTTCTCTTTCCATCACCATGCCCTCTGAAAGCATTACATTATACTTACAGCATTTATTTATTTTTGGCATCCAGCCAGAAAAAAAAAATATAATCCTCTTTCAAAAATACCCCTCCCTGTGAATTGGATTATGTTGTAATCCGTTCTGGATCTACCCCAGGCCTCCTTCCCTTCTGGGGTAAAATGACAACGTTTTGGAGGCTCTGCAGGGCTGGGCGGAGGGGGTGGACCACCGGGAGACTATGATACAGCCCAGGTTTCTCTCCCACTCCTTAATTTTACAGCCACAAGGAAAAAACCTGTACACAGAGTGGGCTTTGTCCATCTGCAAAACACACGCTCGCCCAGGTTGCTGCTGCTCCATGAGGTCATGGTGTGGGACATTGTGAAGGGGTTAGAGACGCTGGCAAAGCACTAACGCTGGCCCTGCCTGGCGCAGAGTGGGCACGGGGTGTCCTGGGGACATTTCTACCCCACCAGCACTTCTCAGGGCTGCCAGCCAGGGCACAAGCCATTGGTGCCATACCATGGCACCGTGAGGCAGCACTCACAAAAGGGTTTGCTCTGGCTCTTCTGCCCCTGAGGCCACTGCTTATGCTGTTTTGCTGGCATTTTACATTGCTCTTTACCTGCAGATCACCACTCTCCTTTCTTCTCTTCTTCTTCAGTTGTCTTGGTGGCCAGTCTTCTCCATCTGATTTTGTGATGAGCTGGGGATTGCTGGTATTCTGGAAACCTGATTGCTCTGTCTCTGGCTGTGGTGTCAGGATCAGAACTCTCTTCAACTTAAATTGAGGGCAACTCGATGACAAACTGAAGGAACTTCAGAGAGGGGAAAGAATGATCCAAGGCTTAGATGTGGGCTGAAGGAAAATGAAGGGAATGGGCTTTGCACATATCTTGGCTGAATGATATCTAATTGGGGTATGATAATTCCCCATAAGTCTTAAGAGGATATAAAGACTTAACAGGCAAGGGAATTGATTAGGACCAGAGAAGGGAATATAAGTGGAATTAATAAGATGAAACAGAGAGCAGGAAAATTGATGTTTTGGAGTAACATTTCCTATTAACAAGATCTACTACAGCGTGGGGTAGGATTCCAAGGAGAAGCAGTGGAAACCCTGTTGCTTAAGTTATTTCAGAGAAGACTGGACAAAACACTCCAGAACACACTGTAGGGAACAATTCCACAGTGACAGGAGGATGGAAAAGATGATCTAAGAGTAGCTCTTTCCATTTCTAATTTATATGGTGACTTTATATTAGAGGTTTTTTTTTTTGAGCTGCCAACCGGTCATCAGTTAAAGAACCATGCAAAAAAAGTTCCTTCTGGTATTCCATAGCAGTCCCATATTTCCCTGCTTCCAAGGTCCTGCCTATTACATATATGCACAGTAGACCTGATGATTTATAGAAGGAATGTCATTCTCGTTC
>NW_008598257.1:40363-61258 GCF_000691845.1 Merops nubicus
ACCCTATTTTGCTGAGTTACTGCAGGGTCTCTGAACAGTGGTTATCTTATGTGCTCTATGAACTAAAACGTTGCAGCACAGCACAGCAAATTCAGTCAGATGATTCAATATTAATTTCCTGGCTTTGAAAACTTGAAAAGTCAAATCTTCAGTGTCATTTGAAAGCTATTTCTTTTTCCTATTACCTTTTCTTCACATACACCAGCAGTTGTGTAGAATAACATTTGGAAAATCTTTGTAAAATAGAGCCTTATTAAGGAAAAGGCAGAACCAGGCATTATTCAGTAAAAAAGAGAGGGGAAAAAGAATCTTTGTAGTACAAAAGGTCCCATAAGAGAAAGGGAATTCTGAAGACTCATTTACTTCTGTACCATTGACTTTGTAATACTTACCATTCCATACTGCATGAGTTCAACTTGTTGATTGCTTTACATCATATACATGATTGACACACTCATTTCAATAAAGGAGGGCAATAAAAGTAAAATTATTAACCTAATAATTTGAGTTGTGAAGTGCTTGCATAGATTGCCTGGGGAAGGTAGAGGATAGAAGTTGAGTCACCTGCTAGAAATAATGTAGATAAAGCCCATCCTGCTTTAGATAAGTATAGATCAGATGCCTGCTCAAGCTCCTTCTCAACCATATTTTCTGTCTGTTTTGGTTTTGGGTTTTTTTTTCATTATCTTCCACTGACCTTTCTGAAAAATTTCCAGTCATCTATCTGCCAAAATATGTGCAGATGCATATAGGTCAGCTAAATCCAAACATTGGTAGAGTCTAAGGTCAAAAGAGACTGTTAAGTTTATCTTGTCCTGTGTTTCTGAACATTTTCCAAACCATGGTCTAATATTACTACAGAACAGAATAATGGGCCCATTCCCCTCTTCTTGACTGCAAAGGAAGGGCAGCTGAAATCCTTTTGGAGGTCCCAGGACTCAAAGATTGAGCATGAAGGCCGTAGTTCAGCCCCTGAATAGAGCTGTACACACCAGCTCCCAGTGCAGTTGGGAACACAGCTGCAGGACTTAAGTGTGCTTACAGCAGTATGCACAGAGAGGACACCAGACATGCAGAGAGACCCAAGGTCTGCTGTCTGCCACACACCAAATGAATTGCTGGTAGAAGGTGACTGATTTTCACAGACTCATACTAATGTATACTGTTCAGAGACTCATGCCAACATATGCCACAGCTAACGCTGACTTCATTAAAGTCCTCTGGTCAATGAAAGCAATTGTGTGTTGTCTAGTGGTTGGACTGGAAGACAGGAAAAGATTTGATTCAGTGCTAGCTCTGCTACTGACTCATGGCTTACCCTCCAAGTAAGTCATTTGACCTTTCTGTAGTTCAGTCAATCTGGCTGGAAAATTGTGCAGGAAGAAGGGAAAAGCACTATTCTTACTGCAAACCACAGGCGGAATCTGAGCTGAGTTTTCCTAGGGTAAAAAAGAAAGAGACAATATCAGAACGTGAGTCAGGATCGGAACCTCCCTGGCCTTTTCCACTCAGGACGTCTGGTAGTATCATCATTATCATAGCAGAAAATAATTTACTCCAAGTCTTACTTCTAGCTCAGAAACCAAAAGGAAATACTAGATGCCTGTGCCAGGTACACTCAGCTCCTGAATAGATTGAAGGACTATCTGAAAGGATTTAATAACTTGGGACTTCTCTACATGGACCACATTTAAATGGTATAAATAACCAGAGCAAGAACTGGAATAGAGGTGGATTTATATTACTAATATTTTTTTAAAAAATTTTCTGATGGGAAAATGGAAAAAAGTAGGGACTTAAAAATACCTTTTTTTCCTTATGTTATGCTTTCTGTCAGATTTGTACTATAGAGACCTAAAGAACATTTTTTGGCACAATACCAAGCTAAATACAACGTGGTGTAAGTTCCTAATAATGGAAAGAAAGTTGTGGTGGGAAAGTGTCTAGAGCAGATTTTGTAGACAGAAGGTCCCCGAATTGGCTGCAAAAACAATTTCTTTTTCAGGATGTCTTCCTCATTTTGAAAATATAAATAGTTCTAATTAAATGCCCTAACCTTTTTCTTTTAGTATGAGTAGGAAGTGGAGTTGTAAAAGATTGATTTTGGCCGGTACTGCCATGAAGTGGTGAAAACAATAATGACCTGTAGGGGAAACTGAAATTCAATGGGGGTTGGATTTGTGGTTCTGGATATCTTGAAAATGCCTCTATTTTTATGAGAAACCTCTACTAGACCCATGAAATCAGACCCCCTCTGGACTTCATGAACATTTGAACTAGAGTGGAAGGCCCTCACTCTGGCAGATTACTCAGGCTGAGACCTACTGTATGAATGATACCACTGAGGACACACCGACCCATACAGCGCCACTCAGTGTACTTCTGCACAGTGAGTCTCAAGGGGGTAAGTGAATAAAAACCCACAAGCACTCTGCAGTGGGGGAATCACATGTAACCTGCTGAAGGTGGTAGGTCTGTTGGATTCAGGCACTGGAGGCAGTGAGTTTTTGGTTCTGAGACAGCTCTTAACCGTCTTCCAGTTTGATATCAGGTGAAATATTAAGCTGGTTTGACTGGATGTTAGAAATACCACTAGAAGTCTGGCTTTAGCTTTGTAGCAAGCACCTTACTGATTTGCCAGTCATATATCAAGGGGGGTACAAAAGGGGCTTTATGAAAAGATGGTTATAACTTTTCACAGATCCAAATGTTTCACTTCGGTCTTCTGAACTTCTTTTCAAAAATCTCAAGAAGTATCTAGCTCTTTCTCAGCCTAGATACAGGGATTATTAGAGTTTTTAGGTTAATGAGACCCAGTAACTATAATGACAGCATTGCACAATAGGCTATATTAGCAGGGAGGAACTGGAACATGAAGATGGGTTTTCTCCATCAAATTTTTTTTGTTCTAAAATGTGGTACAGACAGGAACAGTTTTATGAGTCCCAAGGATACCACTTGTCCATCAGTATAAAGTGAAAAAAAGAAAACTCTCAACTTTATTTTCAAATAGGTGGTAAAACATGATCAGGAGTCTCCTCGTGGGCTCCTGTGAATTAATCACCATTACTGAACTCTGTGTTAAAAGACATAGAGGACACAATGAACAATAGAGGCCGGGTGAGGTTTCACCCTAAATGAAGATGAACTGAAACTTTAGACTTCTTTGAACTCAGACCTGACCTTGACCTAAGCTGTATTTACATCCATCTCTTGGCTTATACACAGAAAGTCACAACTGTACTGCTGGACATGAATCACTGTGAACTCTGAAACAGAGCCATGCATCTGCATCACCTGGAAAGCTGAAAATATTTGGAAGTAGAGTTTGATAGGAGTTGTTGATACTGTAGACACGTATCATCTCTTAGAGTTCTGAATAGTTTCAAAAGTTTTGCTTTCAGTCTGTGCATACACTTACTTAATTTTTAAAATTCCCCTCTGTTACTTCTTGAGTGTAGGAGACAATTATTTCCCAAATAGCTATTTTTTTTTCTCATATGATGCAATCTGGAGGGGAATATTGTCTCTTTCTCACATGCTTTTACCTTGTTAATATATTCACTTTGTACATTCAGATCACAGTGATATTGTAACCTCAAGGAATTAAAAATTTGGTCATGAAGTACAAGTGCAACATGACCACGCTACAAGAACGACATTCTTGAAGCAACCCCAAGTCTTCTTATTTCTTTCAACATTGTTTTTACAGTAATATTGCTTAAATCACCTTACATTGCAACAAACAAAAGAAACTGGATCCAAGACCAAAGGGACAGATGCAACAAACAACTTTTCTTTCTCCCATGTGTTGAGCTGGTCAAACGCAAGCCAGCTGCATGGTAGAAGAAACGGAGGGATGGCAACTATGTGTGAGCTAAATATGCCCTGAACAACTATGTGTGAGCTAAATATGCCCTGAATTCTTCATGTCCAGCCAGCTTTAGAGTAAAGAGAAAAAAATAAAGATATCTTTATAAATGAAGATTGAGTCTTGGTCTCATCTTGAAGGCCAAGCATTTAAATTAAAAACTTGCCTTCGGAAGGTGAAACAGTCAGATAAACTTTCCATTTAGCATAGCTACTCTAACATCATATTAGTGCTGTCCAAAAGACAGTGCAGTCAGAAGGCCCTAAAATGGCCAGTGATACACCAAATTTGGTGTCAAATTGTGCTCTGTCATCATGACTCTACACTTATACAATACTGTGGTGGTGGTTACTCTCTTTGTCTATGGAAGACTAGAAGAGTTGAGACTGTTGCTGGTTTTTGCACTTTTCTGTTTCTCCTGATCTCCATATAAAAACCTTCCTACCTCTCACCAAGTCAGGGTAAGGCAAGTATTTCTAAGAAAGTTTCTTCTTCAATTCTTCTTTATCCTGGAGCTCATCAAGATACCCTATAGCCAGAAGTTTCCCTTCTGTTTGAATCTGTATTAGTGCATCAGGTTGTCACATATTTTTTTCTAAGTAATATTTTCAGAATTCTGCTGTGACCATGCAAGTCATGCTTCAGAACGATAGTGTTCAACATTGTATGCTCATATTAATTATATAAATAACATAATAGAAAGCTTGCATTTAAAGATCCTGCTCTAACAGTGAGCAAAAAAGGGGCCCAGATGGGAAAGACATAAGACAACATGGCAGGTAAAGCAGATGGAAGTAGCCTTATATGAAATTGTGTCCTGAATACGGATGTAGCATCCAGTAGTTTATGAGATTCCCGTCCCTAATATCTAAAATTGTTCACACAAATATCTTGGGGCATCTAGAAAAAAAAAAAAACCACTGATTTCTCTTGGCCACTTCAGGAGTGAAGCTTAGAATTTTCTAAATGACTTCATAATAAAATGCAATGAATGAAGGCCAGCCTTTCAGATTAGGTGGCCAGTTTGTTCCAGCAGTGCCAAACTGCACTGGTATGGTGACAGGCATCGTGTGATCTGTCAGAATTAGAGCACAATGCTGCTTCTGAGTGGAAACTGCAATGGGGAAGTTCCTGGTTTCTCTTCTTTGGTATAAAGCACCCATTTCTTGATAGATGATTCATAAGGTACTGGATCTTCATACTATAACTAATGCAGCATTTAACATAGCCTTTGTTGCAGCTCATGACATTTTGAGAATTTCATATTTGGAAAGTAAGAAGGAAACGATTTTATAGTTCTCTTCCCTTCCCTTTTTTTTTTTTGAAAACTTCTGCCAGCTCTGGAATGTGGGAAATGTTCCCATGTGTGAGGCTATGATAGGGTGGAGAACAAAGCTTTGGAGCCAAATATACCTTTGAGCTTTTGAGATGCTGACCTGAGCCTTGCTTTCTCTGCTGCCACCAGTGTCACAGCTTCTGAGCACTTTCCAGGCAGGCAAAGGTTTAATAAACAACTGAGAACTCTGCTGCAAAGTAAGTTACTACGTTTTTTCCAGTTTTGGTAAAAAAAACCCTCTCTCCCTCATCTCAGACGGCATTGCTCTGAGCTAGAAGTTTTGACTCTCATATCTATATCAGAACTGATGGTTGTTTCGTTATAAATTAGATCAACGTGCATTTCCAGAAGGCTTGCTAAAAAGACTCCAACCTTTAAGAAGTGTGCCTCATCTCTGTTCCTAAAAATGAAGTTATCCTCTACCATCTCACTGTTCTCAGCCGTTCCTCAAGTTGGAGAAATGGTCCCCCAAGATAATGCCTTGGCAAAAAGGAGAAATCAAGTTAAATCTTGATATTAGGGAGAAGTAATGTTCTGCATGACCTTGAGGGCTAGGCGTGGGCAGAGTAGAAAGGGAGATTCCTGGTTTTCTACAGAACCCTGTAACTACACTTGGAAGGTCCCCGGAAATCAGGCTGGAAAGTTGGTTTGCTTCTAGTCACAGTATCACTACAGTGGTATTTTTAGTGACTTATTTATTTCTCCAAAATTCCCCTGAAGAATAAATAACAGGGAACCTTATTGGAGTTTTACAAGTGAAGAAGGAAAATATGATTTTCAATAATCATAGAATCACAGAATGATTTGGGTTGGAAGGTACCTTAAGTATCATCTAGTTCCAACCTCTCAGTCATAGGCAGGGACACCTTCCACTGATCAGGTTGCTCAAAGGCCCATCCAACCTGTCCTTGAACACTTCCAGAGATGAGGCATCCACAACTTCTCTGGGCCATCTGTTCCAGTGTCTCACCCCTTTCACAGTTTCTTTCTAACATCTAATCTAAATCTACCCTCTTTCAGTTTGAAAATATTATCCCTCGTCCTATCACTACACTCCCTGATAAAAAGTCTCACCCCATCTTCTCTGTAGGCCTTCTAATATTTAAAAAAAATTATTTGAAACACTTGTCCAGGTGAGATATCCAAAAGATCTAGTAGAATGGTACAGCATGAGCTGTTGGTACTGATGTGGGTTAGTCTTCCTTATGAATAATCATAAATTTATTCCAATAAAAGGTTTATCATGCAATGCTATGACTTCTTCCTCTTCCACTGACCAAACAAAGTTAAATCAAAATTAATCAGTAAATTACTTTAACCTCGGTAGGGTTTCTCATTAATTTGTGGTTTCTCATTTCCCACATCCCCATTGCTGCATAAAACTTCCCTTTTTTACGGACAGTTCACTGTTTACATGATAAACATACTCCCTGCGTTACCCTTCTGGACTTGAATTGCTCAAGTGTGAGAGCTTCAGTACATCCCACTTCCTTACCAGCCCCTTGAAACCTGCTTGATGACAGTGCTTGGTGACCACAACAGGCAGTGAGCACTAATATTGCAGTACAGAGAATTTCCCCCACCGGTGAAGCGTAACATTCAGTTTCTCCAGCTGCTCTGCTCATTCCTGGAAACCTGCTGGAAAAAGCCACTGTGGAGGTAAATGGGCTATCTTGGCACAGAGGCATCGCCAACGTTTAAAAAGAATTGACTGAAGAGGATGGGTTCTTGCCCTGAGACTGGCAGCTCCTTTTGTTTCATTGCTGGGATAGAAAAACGCTTTGAAGTTTGTGTATTATCTGGAAGCTCACCAAAGGGGAGGACATTCCTCTGGAGGTTTAGCTGGGACAATTGAATTCCTGCGAGCTGCTGGCATGGAGAGTGTGCCTACAAGGCTTCATGGCCAACGCTGACCCTTGTCCTGCAGTCCCTGCTTCCCTGTGCCATTTGGGATCTATAAAATGCTGGTTTTCACCCAACAGGCACATCCCTTCCCCAAGTGACAGCCTGCACCCCAAAGGACAGCAACGAACCCAATCTATCAACTTCTCCCACTGGCACAGGGATGTCCACCAGTGTTGGTAGACAGTGGGTACTTCTATCTCTTTTTCCTTCTTATCTGTGTAAAACATCTCAGGGAGCAGCCTTAGAAATCAGACTTCCATACACTTCAGTGATTATGTTTGCTGTGGAAAAATAGACTCCACCAAGTGAGTTTTACTATGAGAACTTGCTAGATATAAACCCTACCAAGGTACATATTAGACAGGAAAGTTTCAATCCCACCAGCCGTGTCTATCCAACAAACCTCATCAGCTCATATGTCTTTTAGCAGTGTCCTTCCAGAATTACTTCTGCAAATCAACTGACAAGGGCCAGAAGAAATCTCAAATCTTCCAGCAGCTTAGATTATACTTGTCATTATACTCCAGCATAGGCTTCGAGGTATCGACAAAACCACAGGGTTTTATACTGCATTCACAATTTACCAAGTTAATTCGTATGTTCTTCCCAATCCATTAACTAAACCGTAAGAGCCAGGACCCAGTCTCAGATTCATGGGTACCATCTGTCACAACCTGTCTCGGTCCCATCATGTAAGGTCACCAGTCTGTTGTGAGTGGGCTCAATCCATGGGGTCTCACCTGCCTCAAACTCAGCCATTTCTGAGGCAAACGGGCTCTCCCTGTGGCCCTGGAGCTCCTCCAACCCCTTTCCAAGGAGGTGAAACCCTGCAGAGCAGCCAGACCTCTTGTGCTGCCCAGAGCTCATGCACACTTCTGGGAAGCTCATCTGGGGCTTCAGGGGAGCATTCCACACTTCCAGTTTAAACTCCCCACCAGGACAATGTGATGGGAAAGCAAGGAGAAAAGTTTAAGCAAAAGAATGTCTGAACCACAGACATGGCACTCTTAAAAGAAATTGAAAATTATAGACTTCTGAAAAAGGGCAAAGTCCTAGCTTAGTCACCCCTTCTGTGAATGCAAGGGCTGGGATGAGCCCATCCTTGTTTTCCACACACTGTCACGCAGGACTTACCCATGTTCAGCTGCTGTCCTTTGTAGTCTCCCCACTAGGAATTTTGAGTATTTTCTCTCCACTTTTCTGTGTAAAAAACCCCAAACTTTCCTTAGGAAAGGCCAGTACCTAGAAGATGATCAGCATACTTAATCCTAATTTAGCATCATGGTGGCTTCTCAGAGTTAGTGCCTAGAAAGTCTGTCAAGCATATTTCTGAGGCAGAGCCAACCCAAAAAGCTGCCTAGGTGATGTCTAGATATGTGTCCAAAAAGACAGAAAATAAAATCACGTGACCTGACCCAAATATGCACTTAGTGCTCCAGGAGAATGTTCTCTGCTAGGGGACAGCCATGAGGGGCAATGTGCCAGAGCAAGAAGTCACTGTAGGTAAGGATCCCTCTTCCAAGCTGTGCAGCAACGTGCCCACAATGCATTGATTAAAGATTGGCAGGCTGAAGGCCTGGCATTGCAGAGCTCAAAGGAAGATGTGAATTTGGTTTTGCTGGATTCAAAGTTTCAGTCACAGGCTACAAATGAGGCAAGGGTGTGTCTACAGATAAATGGGTTTTCTGGATTGCACTCAGGGTGCCTAGTGCCTTTTAAGATCAGCATGCAGATCTTCATGCTGGTTTTGACATCATCTGAATTATTGTATTTATTTCTGAAACCGGTTAACTGCCTGGAAGTGCTCTAGACAAGAAACAATGAAACTATCAAGAGACGCAAAAGAATGATTTGTGATGAGAAATTAAAAGCGCCTCACCTACCCACAGAAGAATATGTTCTTCAGAGAAAAGTAGCTGTCTGCCTTTTAAGCTGTGTTGAATTTAAATATACTTCTGAAATGCGTATATTACATATTAAGAGTGATGCTGAAATGAACTCTATAAATACTAAGCTATAAAACTGTATTTTAGTGTATGTGCTTTTACTATGTCAAGAAAAATGCACGGGCCTTACATGCAAGTACTTAATTACATGGATGTGTATGGGCATGTGTGCATGTATGTATTTTTAATAATAAATCTGAAAAGTAAAAATAACATATATGAAGAGGGACATTTATGATGGATCAAAGAATAGTGGAGAAAATCAAGCCTGCCTCGGAGCTAAGAAAACGAATATTTATCAGTGCACCACAAATCTGCAATTAAAGATGGCAGATACAAATATGGCCAGGGAAACTCTATATAATTTTGCCTGTATTTACAGAAAAGCAAATCAAGATAAAAAAATAGATTTAAAATAACTAAAGGACTTCAGGTGTCTCCACTTTGGAGTGCCAAATTTTATGCAGTGTCACTTCTGAAGGTGATTTACTTAGCATTAAAAATAGGCCCTTTTTAGTGTCTGAAGTTCATCACCCCAAGGACATAGTTGGACATGTTAGACGAAGGACCAGATGTGCAAATTATCTAATTTCCATTGATATAAATGAGAGTTAAATGCCTAAAGAAGGAATAATGTGTCTCTTTGCTACAGCCTTGTGTTTTAATGGATTCGACAGACTTAAAACTTGGGCCAAAGATTTAGAGCTTACAGAATTTTTCAACCAAAATCTCCAACACAATGAATGAATAAGTAATAGACTCTACTGTCATTCAGCAGTATAATGCTTTTCAACTTTCCAAAGGTGGTTTAAGCTATAGGACATTTCTCTCATCTACTACTTGGGGAGAGCTTTGTGTGCAGTGTCATGTTTTAATTTAGGCAATGTTTGGGATTATGCCGTCAGGCACAGCATGGTGGAGGGAAAATATCCATGTGGATCCTTGCTTGCTTTAGACAGGATTTGCTTTCAAGGCTAGACTGAAACTCAGATCAAAATTCAGGTTGCTCTTTAGCAGCCCACCATGGATTTGAATATATGTCTTCTTGAGACTTTTCCCCACTCCTGTCAGTCCAGAAAGGTCACCTGGACCACTTCCTTCTATGTTTAGGAATACCAATCTTTTTTGCATTGCTTTTGAAGGTGTAAGAAAAAAAAAATAGAAATCCCATGGGTTTCTGAAATGAAGCAGAAACCTTTTGTTGCTGGCTGCAATGCAAGTACATAGAGATGGCCTAAAGCCCAAGCAATGCATTATTTTTCTTTGGGACCTTACAATTTGAGAAATCTGGACAGTCTTGCAGCTCATTAGTTTGGTAGTCCCCCTGCTTCAACAACAGAAGCAGAGGGAGATGTGACTCATTTCCCAACCACCACTACCTCTGGCAGCGGAAGTCAAATTAGTGCCCAGTCTCTGGGCCAGCAAGTTAGTCACCTATAAGCTCAGCCATGCCAGGCTTGGGAAGAAAAAGTGATGCTACCTCAGTGGAGGTGACAACCATGCCATTTTCCCTTAGGATTTTCCATCAGAAAGCAGGGTAGAACAAATATCCAATTCTAAATTTACCAGCAATCTACAGTTTTCTACCAGCTAGGGAGAAAGAAGGGTAAGGAAAACCTCTATGTACATAAACTGCCATTGCATTTGAAAGTCCTCTTTTTTTTTCCCCCTCTTCCCCCCCCCCCAGGCAGAAGTATGGTTCTTATTTATTTGAAAACATCCTGTTCAAATTTAAGATTTTCTGTGGTTAGTTGCTGTTTGCTATTATCTGTTCTCAAACCAGTGAGGATGGGAATAATTTCTGATGGGTGACCGATAGGGAAAATGAAACAAATGAGGAGAGATGATGTATGGGGAATCCTTGCATGGTGTGGTTGATGTTATGGTCTCTATTTGAAATGGGATAGGATATGGAGGGTCTACCAGCACTTCTGAGAAAATCAGCTAGATACCCTGGGATCTGCAGGATATCTGCAGGGCAAATACATCCATGTGTCCGTTTTTGACTATTACTCATTATTGCACAGTTTAAAACCTGTGTCATGAAACAATCTGGCTAATCTTATGTTGTACTTGTCATACACAATACACCTTGTGTCTTTCCTTGAATCTATCATACAGATTTGTAATCAGACGTACATCATATCAGCAATTATTTGAGTCCTCCTTTGGAATTTATTCCTACATGTGCATTTCAAGTGATCTTCAACATTTAGTTTAGCAAAACGTTCTGAATTCAACATCTAAAGTTCATGTTTTCTAAAGTTTGAAAAAAAACTCTGTGGAAATGCTGACTATCTACAAACCCCACCCAAGTTAGTGGAAGCAGCAGGACCTGTGGAATATTTTTGCTTTAGTTTCTGCTTCAGTAATGGTCGCTTTTTGTTCTTCAGTTTATGTAGAGCCCCTCCAGCTCAGAGAGGCCTGCTGTACGTTGTGGAGCGCTACCACAAGAAGAATGCTGAAAGGTTGATATAAATCAACCTTAGATCATAAAACACAACCTGTAATAACAATCACCAATATTTAATAAATTTCTGACTAGTTTGAAAACCTGTTCAAATACTTTGTACCACCCACAAAAACATTTGTAATAAATTGCGAAGCAATAAAAATCACATAACACATAATTACTGGCATTATTGTATACTTCACTTTTCTTGAGGGGTGGAGGAGCTGGGTAGAGAAAGGAAGAGGCTGGATTTAAAGAAAAAAGGGAACTTTTCAGTTGTACTTCCTGAACTAATTTGTTATATGACTTTTTAAATGATATATTTTAAGCAGTGCTAAATAAGGAAAAAGGCTTCTTTAAAGAGCTCACAAGTTCTGTTTCTGAATGAGTCATTACTGATCAGTAGGATTCTCTTAAGAGGGGATTTACAGCAGAACCAAAACCTATTTCCATTGAAATCAGCGGCAAACTCCCACTGACTTCAACAGAGGATTGACTCTCTGTTGACATATTAGAGCCATGGATGGAAAAACTAAAAGAGGTGGTGGTTTTTTTTAATAAATCTGCAAGAACTCTTCCAATTCAATTTCTACAGCTTTTGGTACATTTTATCATTCTCCTAGTTTGCACACAGGAATGAGGCGTAAATGTGTAAATGACTTAAATACATACAAATATTAAATTAATGTTTACGTTCGCACTAATATAAACTTCTCCCCTCTTATCAGTGGCTTGTTGTGAATTTACAATATTTGTATGTTCCTTCATTGTACCAAGAAGTGGGTTAACTGGCCACTATATGGCTATTCTGTTTGTGATTAACAAAACCAAACCAAACCAATAAAGGAAGCCAATTCTATCAAGCAAGGAAGAGACCAGTAAATTTACTAATCCCACCCCAAAAGAACAGAACACCATTTTTCAGGTGAAAATGTAAGCTTTGGTGCTTAAAATGAGGACCGAGCTGATTGATGTAACATTTGCAAAGGACCAGAAAGTGACTTAGAAGCATTGATTTCTGGCTGGGTTTTTTTTTTTTTTTTTTTTTTTTTTTTTTTTTTTTTTTTTTTTTTTTTTTTTTTTTTTTTTTGTTTTTTTGTTTTTTTGTTTTTGTTCTTAAAATACCTAGCAAGCCTAATCCCCATGGAAAGTCCCAGGAACTTAGGAACTTGCATGACTCTTGGAAAGGGGCTCAGAGTCTTCTGAATATGTTGCATGTGACCATTTAGAGATTTGAACTAAATTATTTACTCAGTCTAAAAAAAATCAGCTATAAGCTTTACTTATGATCCAGGTTCACTCCTTTTCAAAAACTGCTTTATGTCTTAATAGATTCCCTGGTAATTGCTACTTGGACAAGCTATTACAAAATTAAAGCCATTCATTTTTGCAAGGAACTCAATAAACCTGATCAAAAGTACAATATAAGAGAGATTCAAAACGCTGTAAGGATTTACAGACACACATGGTTAGCGATGATGCCTCAGGAACTGGATACCTTTCAGATGGGAGCTGCAAGAGAAGGCTCAGTGCTTCTGGAAATGTTCTCATCATTTCTTACCTGGATTCTGTTTTGCCCAGGGATTCCTGTGATTTAAGTATACCAGTGTAGGTAATGTTTAATTTCATAAGTATATATAACATATGTTACAAATATACATATAAAACTTTTACTATAGCAAAAACCTGGCCTTCAGCAATCCAACTGACATGAACTGGTCTAAAAGCACTTAGAGACAGCTGGCATCCCTTCTGCAGTGGCTGAATATGAGAAGCAAAACACCAAAATGCTCTCCCTGCTTTGCCCAGGACTTAGACACACACACAAATTTGTTGTTTCTGAAGCATTGTCTTGCAGGGCCTTGTCATGGGACAGGTTCTGTTTCTAATGGGGTCTGAGAAGGAACAGCTTGTACATGGAGGAGTGGGTAAAAATGGCTTGCAGGCCCAGTCCCAAATATTAATCTTGGTTCTGACTTCACAAGATGCATGCACCCCTTGGGGTGTGGTGATGCTACCAAGTGGAATTAAAAAAGGCAAGAAGTAAAGACCAGGTACTGAACCTTGCCACGAATGTCTTTATGCCTGGCAGATATCCCAGGATCTCTGTGGCTCTCAGAAACACTTCCACTCACTTTGGAGAGTAAACTGACAACTCATTTGAAGGGAAGCAAGCTGTCTTTACTTCCCTAAAAATAGGATTAAAAAGAACTCAGCATGTGGAACTCTGCAGTTTCCTACTTCTTTCTTTTTCCCAGCTAGTGTATTTTCATCTTTAAACAAAAGCTTTGAAAAACTCAGTTAAAAAAAGTAAAGCATGCAATTAGAAAAACATTTATTTCAATACTGCTGAAATGCTTTTCCTTTCTCTAATTTAAAGTCCTGCAGGTGAAAATGCAAGAAAAACAATTTGTGGCATTTCCACAGGCAGTCACAAGATCAAGTAAGACAAATTGTGGACTAACGGAGGAACGGCCTCTGCCAACTACAGCAGCTGAGTTAGAAAGTTACATTCTTCCACCAAGTCCTTTTCCCATTGTTAACATGTGTACCAAGGCATTTGGGGATGATATGCATGCGCTGCACACAGACAGTCACGGGATTAAACAGAGCCACTCACAGAATAAATCAGCCTCAGTGTTAATTGCACAAACCTTCCAGTCCTGCTGTCAGATGGGTCTCTTCTGGTTTACAAGGATTACAAGGAGTAGAGGATGGCATGCAAAGAAGTTCTAAGTATCAGCCTCAGCATCAGGGTTACATTCATCTTCTAACAATAAATGTTGCACAAATACACGGGACATTACTTGTAGATCATTCTGGGATCACCAATGAGCAAGCAGTGGGTTGACAGTGATTGAGGCAAAGAAAAAAGCCCTCTGCTGAATGGTATTAATAAAAACATGGAACCAAATTTTTAACAGACTGAGATGGAGGAAGCAAACTGAAATTTAGTGTACACTTGAGATGCAAGATTAATGCTCCCAGAGCAAAAACGTTGAGTCCAAATGTCGAAGCTAGTAAAGGCATATTTAGACACCTAAATAAAAATGGCCTGATCTGCTGTGTCTCTGAGCACCTGCACTTCCCAGTGAAATCAGTGGGTTCAGCATGCTAGCTTTAGCAACACAGGTTTGAAATTTGTGCCTATGAAATGGAATAACAAATGGGGAGAGCAAAAGCTGCGTCAGCAGATGCACTAGTCTTTGCCATAGTAGTGTCCTGCAGATGTTGCAGAGACGAAAGCAATTTTCCACGATAGATGATACATCCAATATATATACAATTAAAGTAATGGGAAACAAAATGAGAAATGGGGTCACGCTCATCTGCTCTTTTGAAGATGTTTTTCCATAGAAAGAAGCAGCTGAGTGCAACTGTCGTTTAGTTACATCAAAACAACATAACATGTGCGAGTGAGGGAATCCTGGCACGTTAATTGGCAGTGTAGCTGGTAATGTGCTGTGTGCTGGACACCGATCCCTCTCCCTCTCTCTCCACTCTCCCCTACCCCCTCATCTTTTTTCCCTTCTTAATAAGAAAAGTAAACTCAAGAGAAGGCTTCCAGAACACAAATAGGCATTGTTCCCTGGACGGTAGATACGTGGGATGTACGCAACAGATTTTGTTCCGCTGGGTATGGGAAGATGAACGAGTCACTGCAGGGTAAGCCAGTATGTTGGACTGACAGCACACAAGCTGCTCCACAGTAACAATCCTCATGCACCCTGCAGGACACTGCAGTAAATGCAAAATACTTCACCTCCCAAAGGACCTGGATGCCAAAAGACACTCTAAGTCCATGCGTCTCACCCATACTGAAATCCATGGGAATCTGGCACGTGAGTGCTTTTGTAAACATTACTAGCTGTCCACCTGCAACTTTATGTACCTAAATTCCTTTGAAAAACCTGACCTTGGATCTCAGGCAGGTAATGAACCGTTCTCATGCTCATTTCATTTGATGCGTGTAGCGCATGTAGGCCATTAGGAGAACTATTAACTTGCTCACCACCGCATGAGTTTCTGGTCCTTATGGCCTCTGCTGCTGAGGGAAAAGCAGGAGGCTCCTGGGGTGGGTGGAAGGGATCAGCATCCTATTGCATTTGGCAGTACAGCTCTTCCACATCCACCTGCATCCAGTCTTTCTGCCAAACTACAAGCCCTAGTTTTCTCCTGGTCCAGTTACATCTCCCAAAGTGCAGGTGGACGGGTAATATAGTAGACTGGAATTTCCTCAAATTCAGCTCTGAAATCAATACGCTCCAATTGCGCCTAAAGGGGCCTGATTTTCAAAGTTGAGGAACTCTGGTGGAGGTCAAGGGACTGAAAGCCAGTCCAACAGAAAGTTTGAGATGTGAACCTCGGAGTGAGGTGTGCGGGATGAACCCTTCTCCTTCCATGGTAAGACCCTTGCTATGGGAGTTCAGGGTCCCTCATTCCCTGCGGAGTCAGCTCTCTGCTAACGTTCTCTCTTGCTCTTTTGCCCGCTGGTGCTGCCTGCAAGCCTCCTCCCCTTCTGAACAGTGGAGAATATCTGGTGAAACTACAGACACAACAGCCCAAATTAGATGCCTAGCACACATTTTCAGGCAGCAGTTGGGAACTCTCATAAACAGCACTACAACTTTCAGGGTCTTTGTCCAGGGATGACAATTAGGAGAGCACTGTGATGGCACAGGAGGATTCAGAATTCTGAAATGAGTGTATTTCCTACTGCAAATAGACTTTCCCATGATATTGTGCTTCACCCAGCTCTGACATTGCTTGCTTAGACTAATATGCTGTGATGCATAATATAATAAAAATGGTAAATATTTCATAAATTAAAGGCTTCATAGGTATTAAAACATCTACTGCTTATCATTTCCACTCTGAATAAGAGCCTTAAAACCTTGAATGATGTGAGCTTAAAATCTATTCTTTAGTTTGCATTTTGCCAACACTAATAAAAAAGTCTCTTATGTATTTAAACTCCATTATCTACAGTTCCAGTTTAACCCTTTAGATTAAATACATATAAACAAACAAACAAAAAACTCAATAGTTGAGAAGGTACTAAACCCACTGAAAGTATGACCTTTGCAATGAGGATCCTTTAATTTCTCCTTTAAAAATATGAATTGAGCCTGCACTGTCCTACACCTACCACAAAACAATGATGTAAAGAAGTATTGCACAGGTTATTTAAGCCCAAGCCTTACTGCTAAATGCACCTGTGGCCATGAAATGCTTCATTTCATTTGATGGGTTCAGAAGCCTGAGTACAAGGAGATAGTAGCTAGTTAAGGGCCTTATAGCCTTTCTTGTTACTAGAGGAATTTTCTTTCTAAGCAGTTTGGCACAGATAAGGAAAAAACCTCCTGTCTCCCATCTCTTAAGCCTGCACTTTAGCCACACATCCCTCCTCTCCCTATCTACGTGAAAGCTGGAAGACCACAGCGTCTGGCAAAATATTTAATGATAATAATACTAAAACATTTCCCACTGACTGAGGGAACTACAGAAGTAACACATAGTGTGTGTAGGCCTCTGTCCAGGAATAATAAACTATAGGTTTCAGTCTGATGGTGAAAAAGAGCTCAGATAGCAGTGAAACAAATACATTTATCCTTATAAGATTGAAAGATAGCTGTGCCCGGCCAAATATTAAGTGATAATTACTAGGGATAAGCAAACCCCGTGGAGCTGGAGGTTTTGTAAGCAGCTCAGGCTTTTAATGTATTTTGGAGTTAGAGTTTTATAAAATCCCAGACTTAGGAAAAAAAAAGTTGGAGAGAGTTAGAAAACTCATAACTTTCCTTTTTCTGTTCCTACTCCACTGCTTCTGTTGGAATAACAGCCATGGTCATGTAGGTCCCACAAAAGCCAGAATGAAAATATAGGTGTCCTTCTCCAATCTCTAAATCTTGGTCACCTTGCAGGACACTGAGTCTGACATGCTGCCTCTCCCACACCCCAGCAGCTCAGAGCTTTCCCTCAGCTGAGCAGGGAGAAGGGCCGGCAAACATCAAGGGTTTCAAGCTGTTCAGTTTTTATTGCACCCATAATGATAGTTGGAATTTCTTTCTTAAAGTCTTGGCTACTGCAGCTAGCTTATTACCTAGGAGTCTTTGCATTTTTCTAGGAGAAAGAAGGAAAACATGAAGAAACTAAAACAAAATCTAGGTGTCATGTCTTCTGAAAGAAGTTGTCCTGAGTTGTGGTTTCTCTACTTGAGAATTTGCATTGCTGATCGTACCACACATTTGTGAGGATCTATGATGCAGCCTAGAAGCCCATGAGCAAAGCAATCTCTGAGCTGCTGCTCAGCTTTCTGAGCCCTGAGCAGAGAAAGGAAAAACATAGGAGCAGAAGCACAGAAGTTGTGCTGGCAGCAGCAGCAGCTGGGAGAAGGGAGTTAGTGCTCTCCAGAGATATCCAGCTGTCTCAGCAGATAGCTCCATCGTGCCAGCTGCTTTGCCCTCACCCACCGTCACCTAGATTCACCTCTGCTAATCTGAGGCCACAGCTGCAAACTCTGCTGCTGCTGCCCCAGCTTCATCGCACAGTGGTGAGAGGCAGTGACTTGGACCTGAAGTGGAGGGGCAAATGGCATGTACAGTTCTTGCAAATATGCAGATTTTTAAGAGGTAGTTTGGACAGCTGCAAAAAATAAGTCATGTAAATTGTCACATGGGGAGCTACGCAGGCCTTTCTCCTTCCAAAATCTCTTCTCTTCATCTGCTGTGAAAAAAAAAAAAAAAAACAAAAACCAGCCTGGTTCTGCAAGTGGATTCTTTATTCTTAATCTGTTCAGAGTGAAGGAAATGAAAGAAAATAAAGGCATGCTTTGCTACAGACAAGGGTGGCTTTGCCACCCATTCTGAAATCCAGCAGCAGCAAAGGCACAAAGGCAAGGTGCTATAAAACAGCAAAACTCAAGGTATATACCACCATAAGCCCATGCAGACTGGCTTTGCTCTGACGCAACCAAGCCCCTGCTTTTGAAGGACACTGTTTTCCCAAATTGCCTAACGAGAGAGTTTCACACTGCTGGCATGACCAGAAACAATTTGACCAGAGCTGCAGAGTCACTATTTTGGCAACCATGCTCCTTTCAGCTGTAAACATCCTCCATTTGTCCTGCATACAGTTTATATTCCTGGACAGCAGTGGCAGCAGCAGCAGCGGTAGCAGACAGTGCTTGGGCATAATTCTTTGACACAACTTTTCCCACTTGCACTGCCCTTGCTCTGCTCCAGATTCCACCAACCCAAAAGGGAAATGACTAGAAGTTAGTGACTCCTGAAAACACGCTTCTCAAAGCAGACAGATGTAGCAAATGCCTTGCTATAGATAGGACAAGCTGCCATTACTTCTCCCATCCAGAAACGAATAAACGTGAGGACTACAATTTATGTCCACAGCAGAATTGCTTGCTGTGAGAAGGGGAAGAATGGGAGAGCTTTCCAGAAGCTGTGGGGTGCAGTTGTAAGGGGTGGTATCCACTAATAATATGGGATTTTTCCCCTTTTCATAACTCAGCCAGAGGAAGAGTGTCTGGCCACAGCTAGGAACTTGTACATTATTAATTCAGGACTTCCTTCTCCTCAGAGCAGCCCAAATTGGCATTTTGCCCCCTTTAAAAGGAAAACAAATCTAATCCTTTAGGAGTTCTGTTCCTCATTTCAAAAGTGTGTGAGTGGGTTTGAAATGAAACAAAATATGTCCACCTCTTCTTAGTAATGCCAAATTACTGGAACTGATTGGAGGAAGGAGCGATTGGAGGGCACATTGCCTGAACTCTGCACAGATTGCATGAAACGAGCCTCTCTCTGTAAAACAATGAAGCTCAGGGACCAAAGAATTGAGCATAATCCCCTGAGAGAAACATCAGGCTAAATGCATCACTACAGTATCGCTGTTTTCAAAAGATCTGAAAGATGTAATCAATGCATTTATCAGAAAGCATTTGCTGGAGCCTGCCAGTCTGAATTCTACTTAAACTGGTACAAATTGGGTGTAGCGGTGTTTGAATCAATGATCTGATGTCAGCAGAAAGAAAATCCAAGTCAGGACCAGACTCTAGAAATAAACTCTCCACCACCTCCACCCTGTTTTGTTTTCTTCTCCCCTTGCCCTTCCCCCTCACCCCAGGATGAATCAGAGAACTCAGCTGAATGGTATCTTGTTATTGAAAAAAAAACCTAGCTGAAAGTGGCTTCTGCTGAGCTAGGTTAACTATGGGGACACAGCCACGTAATCCAAACAACAAACAAGGAATCTGTAAGCAAAATCTTCCTATCTGAGTTCTTAACAGCATCTGAAAAGGGGGCAAACTGTACCAATAATTGCGTGCATTGCTTCAGTCTTTCTTTAGACTGAAGCTTTTTAGCAACTTGCATGGAGTGTGAGCTAGAGAAGTCTGGAGGAGGCACCAGTCTGTTTGCATTATGTAGTCACAGTGCTAGCTGGAGTTGACTTGCAGCATCTGTGAACAGGCTTCTAATAAAGTGCCTCTTTAATTGAAGGATAATGAAATCCTGCCATTTTATTACCTAGGATAGAGTGATGGGGGAGTGAGGCTCACACTGAAGAAGGGTGAGTGTTTCAGAAGAGGACAAGGTGGCGTTGATGGAGAGAAGCAACATAGCTCGCTCCACAGCAGAGCTGGATCTCTAGGCAAGTAGTATTGCATAATCATCGAAACAGCACAAAGGAAAAACGGATCCAGAACACAAAACTGATGGTAAGGATTAATAAGGCAAAGATTTGTCCCTATCTCACACCCTGTGCTTTGGCTGGGAAGTACAGGAATGATGGATAACTGTACATGACTTTAGGCGGGAAGATACTGTGGGCAGTTCTTGGGGTTGGGACGGGGGTGAGGAGAGTATCTTGGTTTTACCTGGAACCAAGAAGAAAAGAGTAACTTAGATATGTGAGTTACACAATGGAGAGCTCTGGTATCCACATGTAAGTCTGGAGACAAAAAAGAATCTCTAATCAGAAGCAGCATAGTTTGTGTGACATGTGATTTCAGTTTTCAGGGGAAAATATCAAGAGAAATCTCTCTAACCCTGGGGAAACTCATACAAATGTCAACAGCACAGGAGCTGTCCAAGGGAAAAATCAAAACAGTGACAGCCATTAGTGTGCAGAACAAGTACATAGATGCAAGATAAAGAAGCCAATGACTCAGGACACAACCAGAGAAAATCATGGCTCTGTGTATGTGCTGTAGGAAGAACATGAAAGGCAGAATCTAACATTCTCAGCCACTGAATACCAGTGCAAAGAGTGTAAGAAAAGTGTCCCAGCATATAGCTGATGGAGAAGGAAGAACAGGTTTTACCAGATGTAGAGAATGGAACAGCACTGGAGGTGTCAGGATTTAGGGAAA
>NW_008598257.1:61289-64847 GCF_000691845.1 Merops nubicus
ACTGGGAAAAATAGTATTAGGGTTGATGACAATCTTAGGGTTTGGAAAAGAAGAGCTCATTTCATTGCTATATCCTGCAACACTCACAGAGCTTGTTAAAAGCACTGTCAGCACTGGCAAAAAGCTTACAGCTTGGGAGATAAGGGGTCAAAAAGCTATTGTATAGCATTGGTCGAGGGGTGGTATTAGAGATGTGAAAAGTGGAGACAAAAAAAGCATCTTTATTGCTACAGCCTTCAAAACTTGAAGCAGCAGGGTAAGGAAGGGTGAAAGATGAAGGTTATTTCTGAGGCATCTTTAGTTCTGGCAACACCTACAGTACTAGCTTAAACTTCAAAATGAGTCTCTCCAACAAGCTATGTCCAATCATTCAGTGCATGGCTTTCAAAGAAAGTGGACTGTAATTAGTGCCCCAGGTTCATGGGACACGTTAAGGTCAGGGTTAGGATTTAGGAGCAGGGACTGGCCAGTTTGATTTACTCCTGGGCTGTGAGTTCAGCTTGGCTAGGAAATGGATTTGATATGGTGGGTGAGAGCATCTTTTCCCTGTGGCTGGATCTGTGGCTGTTTCAGATCACTAGCCACACTTGATAAAGCCATGTAGGGCTTGGATTTAGGAACACGGGATTTGCCATAGAAGGTCAAATCAACAGTCCACCTGTCTCTGAGAACAATCATAGGGAGATGCCTACAGTATAAACCAAGGTAAGCCTGAAAACTCACCCCCAACATTCAGCCATGAATTTAATTCTTATGGTAGCGTTTAGCCTTACTTCATCTTGACCACCTGAAAACAGTATCCCAGGTCACCCAGCAAAGGATTCTGTGTTTCAGTGGTATGATCTATAAAGAACCAACTTCCTCAGCATTTTGAAACACACCTCTTCCTAATTTCATTTGATTACCCTAGGTTTGCATTGGAAGGGACAATAAACAAATGATCGTCTTTGGTCCTTCCCATTCTGCCAAGATTTTATAAATCCTTATAGTACCCTCCCTGTATGTTCTCCTTTCTAAAACAGAAATTACTAACTTACATCTATGGAACTTGAATGATCCAGTTTTATTACATTTTTTATCTATAAGCCAATACTCAACACCAAATTAGGTTGCAGCTTTTCAGCTCTCCGAAAGAACGAAGAGTAAGATTGGGTTTGCTTTGGAATAAGAGGATAACATGTTATTGCCAGATCCTGTGAGGCCCACCACTGCCAGAAGGGCTGTAGTATTTGGGAGATGCTAAGCTGTAGTTAAGTCTGTGGTTTGATGGGAGGTTCTTAAGGAGCTCTCTTTAGTCTGTAAGGTCTGTCTGCACGGGTAGAATCAGATGTGGTTCGTGGTTGCTCTTGGGGACAGGCCTAGGTTTGTTTTGGAATTGAGAAACCAGAAATGGGAGAGGTAGGATTTCTGATGTATCCAGCAGGGCCTGCAGGGTCAGGAAAAGAACTGGAATGAGGAGGAACACCTGCCATCAATGCCTTCAGCTTCAGAGGAAATTGATACAAATTAATACTTATCACTAAAGCTGCATAAACATCAATAAACAAAATTGTTCCTGGACACTAGAAAATACAATACGAAACTACGAGAAACAGCTGATTTTGGTCTGCTGCCAAACAACTCTAGGGCACACTTTGGTAGCTAGGATGCTGCAGGAAACACTCACTACTCAGCAGAGGCATATTTCCTCTGCCAGGGCTCCCAGCAGCATCCCATGGTCAGGTGGGAGGAGGAGACAGCTGTGGACAACCTCTGAGCGTCCCTCACACCACCCTGAGACCCGAGCAGCACAGAAAGTGTGTTTGTGGCAAGGGTAGGGATTAGGAAGCACGGAGTTGCTTTCCTGAATCTTGGAATTTCAAATGATGAGGTGAAGGATACAGTTTAAAAATGTTTGTAATGTAAAATATAGTATGTTTGTATTGTAAACTGCCTTGGATCACTTTTACTGCCTCCAGGCTAGGGTTGGGTTCAGCTCCAGAGTTTCAATTTAGTACAAGGAAACCTAGAACAAAACACAAGCCTAAATCTTGCAGGTGCTGGTAGAGAAGGATGGGGAAAGTAGTTGTTAGTGTGGAGAAAGGGTGTATGATTTTTTTCTGTCTAGCCTCTGACTCAGCTCAGAATGAATTCCATAGTTAGGATCAGGTTTTAAGAAGAGAAAAACCAATAGAGTTTGTTCTGATATCAAACCTTGGAATTTCAAATAACGTCTCTGAGGTTCAAAGCATCTCTTCCAGATACTTAGGAGTCATAGGACAGGAACAGAACAAATCTAAACTGAGGTTTATTTCTGAGTCTTGCTATGATAAAGATGGTGAGATGTAGTTAGCAGGCAGAATTAGTTCACAATAATTTTTTTTTCTCTAAAAAATTTCTTTTTCAAGGTCATGGTTAGGAACATGGTTAGATGTGCTGATAGACTTTCTTTCAGGGAAGAAGAAACAACAATATTACTCTGGAATCTTACATGTTGTGCTGGCGTCATGTGTTCATTTGACAGGAAATGATTTAAATTGTGTTTCTGTAAGAAGGCAAAGCTCCCTTCCAGGGCTGAAGCTGAGGAGGAGGAGGAAGTCTTCAAATAGTTTTATGTTTGTACCTTGCAAGTCATAACAGGTAAGATGAAGGACACAGCTAGCAGGAAAAAAATAACTGATGAGTAATTTCAGCACTTCAAGAACCTGTCTTTCAGGGCAGAGGTAAGACGGGCAAGAGGAAGTCTAGAACTTCAGGGAATTTTCTTATTCTGGGAACTTGCCAACATGACCAACATGAGGTAAGTAGCCTGCAGGTCAAATAGTTTATGGTTAATTTTATGGTTCCCATGAGTTGCAAATTGTTTAGTCCTAGTCTATTTTAATCTAGTCACGCCTGATGAGGGATAAGAAATTAGTCATAAATTATTTTCCCCTGCTAACTTCATCCCACATCTTACCCTCTCTGGCTGTAAGGTTCAGGAACAAATCTAACTTCACAGTTTTCACTGCCTAAACCCTAACCTGAAGGAGAGCTCTGAAACCCATGGAAGGAATCACACTCATTGTAAGACTTCTGTCTCTGCCAGCTACATCCATCATCTTCCCTCACTGGAAACTATGAGTTTTGGTAGTAAAACTAACGCCAGTATTTTTCAGTCCCAATCCTTGCCCAAACCTGAAGAAAGACCTTCAACTTACAATTGGCTTACGTGAATTATAAACCATTTCTCTGCAATCTTAACAATCCTTTGTGGCTTGCAAGATAATTTCTCTTTCTGAAGCTACCTGTAAACTTAAACTAAATTCTAACGTTCAGAACAACTCATAATTCAAACCCAGATCTTAAGGTGTCCTTTACCCTTGCCAGCACAGGGGAACTGCTGGGTTAGGTTTAGCATTCAGAGTAGCATGGACTCAGTATTTTAGGTTGTGATTATCCAGCAGGTCCTATTACAGGATTTGAAAATTTGTCATGTTCAAAGACCAAGCACTAGAGAAGGTCTTGGAAGGGTCTTTACCTGTTCTTGGCCTCTGTACTATCATTAAGACAACAGCAGCATTTGCAATAGGGACAGAT
>NW_008598257.1:64878-86956 GCF_000691845.1 Merops nubicus
TATGGAACAATTTCTTTCCCCTTCATTCTGCAAGTCCTTCAGGCAAAGGGTGATGGACAGCTCAGGAAGAGCATGGATTTTAGTTTTCTTGGCTGCTTGGAGATAGGCTAGATTAGGTCTAGAGTTTTGAAGACAAACTATAGTTTTCTATATCTTGCAAAGTTGGAGAGCATTGTTTCTAGGTAGGTACTGAATAAGGATCGGGTCAGCATTAGGTATTTAAGATTAGATTTTTCAGGTCAATATTGTCAGATCTGAAGAATATGGCAGCATCTGCCCATGCTGTGCCTAGGTCTCTTCTTTGTTTCCAGCACTAGAAGATTCTGGCTCCAGACCTTTTCTTTGCCTCATTGAAGAGGAAATGATCCAGTTGCAAAGCTAATTCATCACTTCCTCATTTTCTATACCCAGACCTACCCCTAATTACAACCTGTCAACTTATCACAGCCACAAAACTCAGCATTTCTGTCAGCTACTTTCAGATGCATTTCTAACCATAACAACAGCAGAAGTTATCCTTACTCATTCAGACTTGCTGTCATGAGCCCATGGGCTATCATGGAAATTCACAGCTGGTAGATGTAAGCCATAATGTTTCAGTTTCTGATCTGATCAACACCAAGGAAAACCAATGATATCTCTTCATTGTACCACAAAATAAAGATTCATGATTAATTCAGGATTAGATATTGGTTTTCAGGTTAGGTCAAGAGTTAGGGTTAGGGTTCAGATTACTTTGGGACAGCAAGGACTAAAGAGATAGTTTTATCGTTGGGCACTGCATGACCTGTAGGACTAGAAGCTAGGCTATCAGAGACAAATGGCTTGTGATTTATTCTCTTGCTGTTAGGGGTCTCTGGACTATTAACCTTAATTTTAAGGTTAGGGTTCAGGAGATCTGGCCCATCAGAGCTAGATTTATTGCTGGATTCTGCAAAGCCCAGAGGGCTAGACTGATGGCTTGAACAGGAATGAGCAAATGATTTGTGGTCCAGGGCAGTTAGGGATGGCTAGGCCATGGGAATAATGTAGCAAACGGTTCGCACAGATGCCAGTTTTGGCCTCAGCAAAGATTTGGACTGGTGGCAAGTAAATGGTAAGTTTTATGTTCAATTCACCTACCAGCAAAAAAGGTTTCTGTGAATATATTAGATAAACAAACTTATCAGAATTACTTCAAGTCTGTTGGAAATACAAAATTGTTAAGCATGTAATATAAGACTGGATTAATTTATCCATTCAGTGCAAATTTTCAGGAAGAAACAAACACATCCACAAAAACATACTGGAGTGCAAAGTTTGGTGGCACCGACAGACCAACCCACTCCCAGCAGGTAAGCACAAATCATGTAACTAGTAATATTTTTTTATTACTCATGAGACAGAAACAATAATAATTACTTTTTCAATATTCTCCAGCATATAAAGCCACATTTCAAGAAGACACAAGACAAGCTGAAGCTAGAAATTACTTTCCATGTGCAGGTGAAAATCTAGCCATGATATAATCACTAACAGTAGTTCTACAAATGACAGTAACCATTACAGCCAAAAACTAGCAAGAGATAAATCAGTGGCCTACTAATCAAAAGAAAGCCTTCAAAGCAAGGCAGAAGTGTGATACATAGCAGAACACTGGAGAGACTTCTGCCCCCCCAAGTAAGGCACCAAAACTGGCTTGGGCAAAAGCGCCCAGTGTTCTTGATGTCAGCAGTGGCTTATGGTACTGGAGCCACCTAGATATTTGCCATCACTTTTGGCATTTATCATTAGTCTCAATATTATTGTCACAAATCTAGTTACCCAAATTTTCTGATAAACTTGTCAGTAAGCAGAGGGACTCAGAGGCAGCAAGCATGTAGCTGGCTACAGCCCTGTTGCAGTAGCCAAAGGTAACGGTTATCCAGTTAATCACATGATAACAATCACAACCAATTCCCAAGCAAGTACTAGCAGTGTAATGTGTCTGAATGCAGACAGGATGAAGCCAGACATCTTTTCATCTCTGACTGCTCAGACCTGAGAAAGAGAGATAAAAGTAATGCCTAGACCAGAAGGTAAAAGGGAGAATCCATGGATGTTCATGGATGGCCCTTTGGTTTTCTGGGTTCATTTCCTCCTAGCTCCACCTTAGACAATTACCATACAATGATGCTGCACAGAGGTGGTCCTAAATGGACTTGGAAAAGAGTGAGAATATTGTAAAGTGCTTCAGTCTGTCGGGCAGAGAAGGCAGCAGCTCTCAGGTCGGGGTAGGTCACTTGTGTAGCCTCAAGACAACTGCAAGAAAGAGGAGGGAACGAGGCAATTAAACTTTTTATCTCTTTTTTTCTGTTTTGTTTGTTTGCTTGTTTGTCCTTGTTTGTTTTATTTTTTTTTTCTTTCAAGGAAGCTTTCTCTCCTTCTCTGACAGGGACTTGAAAAGAAGACATTCACTTTGAGCTCGTAGCAGCACAAGGATGGGAAGCTGACAGGACTAGAGGTTGTGGCTAAGCTGTGGATCTCTGTGCACGCAGCTACCAGATGGCTGCCTACTCCTTCCCATGCCTTCCGTTTCCTGTGCAATGGTGAGCAGAGTGAGGCTGAGGGAATAAGCTGTGGCTCTTGTGTTGACAGCACAGATAGGGCCACACTTCCTCTTTCAGGAGATGTTCAAGACCATCGGCTCGAGGAAGGCTGCTTTGGGGAATAGTTAGGGGAAGTCAGCATACGTAGGGGGTGCAAGGGCAGGAGACAGCAAGGAGGAGACACCCTAGAGCTTTGGGAGTAGAAATACAGAGAAACAGGTAGGAAGTGATGATGGACCAGGTGCTGGCAAGCAAAGGTTGGGAAGAGGGGGAGAGGTAGACTAGACATGGCTCTGATCTGATAGCATTTGAAGTTGTAAGGCTCGTTGTTAGGAAGAGAGCTATTTTTTAGAGCTATGTTTGTTATATTTGGGATGGGGGCACTTGAGGTGGGGTGAAAGGGTGTGCGGGAGGCCAGAGAGGAGGTATGCCTATAAGGAAAGGGACTGGCAAGGAAAAGGGAGTGGCAGGAAGAAGAAGGTAGGAACAGGGACAACGTTATGCACCTTGAGGAAGTCAGCAAAGCTGGCAGCTCAGAATGCTGCTTCGAGCTCTGGACAGAGCCACATTAAAGGCTCAAACTCAAAACACCATCTGACTGAGTTCTTGGGAATTCGAAGGTGCTACCAGTTCACCTGTCAGTACTGCTTGCATATTAAACCCCAGTACAAACTAGCACACGAAGAAACCAGTATCCACTACACCTAAACAATTAGGAAATCAGGCAAACATACAGAGAAAGATACTAAGGCAACAAAAGATATGTACTGGCTTCCATCTAAGGAAGGATTAAATAGACTAAGAGTCTTCAGCCTAAGGGACAATACCATAGATGCCTGTAAAATCACAAGTGGTATAAGCATGGTAAACAGGAAACAACTACGTACTATTCTTTCTGGTACACAAGCCAGAGGGCATCAAATGAAAAGCAGGAAGCATTTTTTCAAACAAATAAAAAGGTAGCTTTTCCCTTTCCTAACTCACAGTAAAGCCAGCTAACCCCTTGCCACAGGATGTTGTGGGATACCACAAGTTAACTTGCATTTAAAAATTCATGAACGAATTCACAGAAGAAAAATCCATCAGAGCTATTAAAAACAAAGGCCCCATCTCTGGCTCAGGGATTACCCGAGCCACAAATTCCTGGAGCCTGAAAAGTGTTTTGAGGAAGTCTCACTACATTTGCCCTCTTCCCACAGCCTTCTTCAGTCGTCTGGACGTAGCCATCATCAGAAATGAGATACTGGGTTAAGGATGGATCTTCAAGCTTAACCCAGCCCATTGTTGTGTGCAAATGCAAGACAGAGGTAGAAAAAAGCATGGATAATACTATGGAGTAAGTGCAGAGAGTCCTTATGTCATGATAAATGGAAGGAAGCCCAAAATTTGGAAACGCTGAGCTTTAGCCATGGCTGAAAATAAGATACACCAGTCACGCAAACAACCACGAAAACACCACCGAACAATAAAGGGAAGCCAGATAGGGTGGAGGCAGGTCCTTCACTAGCAGGAGTAACTCAACCACATAGTGGGAGTTTCATTTCAAAACCAATATATTTGAACATCTGTGAGACTTATGAGGCTGTAATGGGCTCGTGAGACAAGATTCCTTGTCTCTTCTGTAACTTATGTGCTTATAAAGTCTGGTCTCAGAAAGTCAGCAAGTACTGGCACAAAGGACATGGCAACAACAAACATAGCTAAAAGGGAACATGTAGCAACCTGCATGGAGCTTGGAGGGAGGGGTCCAGGCTGCTGCAGATTGGTGGGAGAGAAAGCAGCAGGAAAGTCAGTGTGCACTAGGGGGATGCTAGCTGCAGCTGTGGTACAGCATTTTTGCTCATCTCTCTTCTACCAGAAGATTTTTAGTAGCCTTCTGATACTCACAAAGCTCATCCCAGTTCCTAGGCTGGCACGTACACATGTAAATCATATCTGCATTCTTTTGCCCTTAATTTTCTGTAGCTTGAAGTACTCTTCTTGAAATCCATTATTGACTATTCTCCTTCTCACTGTCCCCATACCTTCAAACCCTTCCACCTCTTCACATTTATTTATGGAGATGAACTATTTCCTGCCTCAGCCTCTTTTTCTACAAGACAAAGCAGTTTTTATTTTCTCCCACAAGACAGACATAGGTTTCAGTTTAAATTCATCATTCTTCACCATACAGGGCCAGAACCCTACATGGTATATCCTTCTTGGATTTCATGTGTGCCTTGTAAAATAGCACTAATTCCTCCCTATCTTTACCAAAGTAGTAACTTTGACATACTTTAAGGGTTTCATTTGTTACTTCCTGCACTCTTTCAAATGACATGAACGTTTGTTGTCACAATGTAACCCAAAACCCCAGGCCTTTTTCCTCCTCATTCATATTAAAATGGATGAGTTACCAGCCTGGAGCAGAAATTTCTGGCTTTAGCTCTTTATGTGCATGACCTCACAAACAGTCCAGTCCTCCGTGTCATGCGATTCTTTGTATATATTTGGACCTCTCCTTTTTTTGACAGCACTTCCCATCTTAAAGTCAAGAGCAGATTTTATTAGCATACAGTTAATCCCGAGCCAGTATCGCTAATGAAAATATTTGAGTAGTTAAGGACCAAAACCATCTTTGCAACTGTCTACTCATGTTCTCTTACCAGCTGTCCTTCACCTATGAGTACCAGTCATTCCTGTGTACCCTTTCACTCACCTTGAAGCTTCAGTGCTAAACCCTGTCACCTCTTAACTACTTATATTATCCATATCTAATGAACAAGAAATTTTCAGTCAAGTAGATACAGACAAAATCCACTGAATATCAAACATGAGTATCAGGTTATCCTGGCATGACAAAATTTGATACACTGGAGCTACAATTTAGTTATTTTCCCTGCCATTTCTAATAGTCCTTATCTTTAAAATATAATCTAAAATGCTACATATTAGGGAAGTGAGTGTAGAAGGCAAGCAAATTCCCCAAATCAGATTTTCTCCCTTTCAGCAGTACTAAAGTTGTGCTTTCAATTTACTAGAAATATTAAATATAATTTCATAGTAATGTACCATTTACTCTTGTTAGTTACCTGGCACCAGTCCTTTTATAGATTTATTAAATTGCTTTGCCTGTGACCTGCAATTTCATGTGCCAGTTCTCTCAGCATTCAGAAGCTGAGATTATCCACTCTCTTCACTCAATTATAGTAAATATTTTGGATTTTGCTTTGCCTCATTTTGGTTTCTCCAGACCCTCATTCCTGTTTGTCATCTTGCCCATCATCTCCCTTATTTGAAAGCCGAGGTAAAGCATTTACTCACTTTTTTTTTGGTTATACATTGAGAAGCAAATCCCTGCCATATCCTTAGCTGATATAGCATTCCAATTTCATCTCCTTTCTTCTCTCATTCTCCTTTCATTTCTATAACCAAAGAACTTCTTGCTTCTTGCTTTAATTTTCCTTTCAAGGTTCAATTCAGTCTGATTTCTGGCAGTTCTGATTTTGCCTGTATACTTCCTGACATCCAAGACACTGCTTTCTTTGCTGGTTGATGCTTTTTTCCATCCCTTGTAAGCTCCCTGCTTACTCTTAATATCCCCTTCGAGATGGTTATTCATCCAGTTAGGGCTGGGGCCCTCTTGGTCTTTTCCACCCACCTTGTTGGGATCCAAATTACAGATAGTTTTGTACCTCTGACTTGAGAAATTCCAAACTTCCTCCACATTCAAATCCCTGTATTTTTCATGCCAGTTGACTTCACTAACCAGTTCCCTGAAAACTTATCATATGGATATTTCAGAGTATATAATGTTACATATTCCTTTACGTGTTTAAAACACAAGTACCACTAACTTCAGTTGCAGCTGTGAATGCTCAGTACTTCTGCAAAACAGACCCTAGAGTCTCCTGTCAGGACCCCAGAAACGAGGAACACACAATTAGTGACCATCTGTGGAAAAGTGTGATGCCTGGCAAGGCACAGGGGCCGAATGGTAAAGGGAAAGGGAGAGAATCCAACCGTGTGAGCCAGTATTCAACTGTTGTGGCCATATGTCTTGTTCTTTTTCATCCTCCAGCCACCTTATTCCATCACTACACTTCTCACAGGTTTTTGTAACAAATGAAGAAAGAGTATTAAAGACAATACCTTGCCCCAGTACTCATTCCTGATTCACTCCCAAAGCAGGCCAGTGAGTAAACGGCTTGTGGAGAAAAAATACCCAAAAACAACAACAACAAAAACCACAAACAAACCCAACCCAGTATGTCTACAATTAAAGATGGTATCAGAAAGCACATTTATAGGAAAGGGCAGGGAAATGTAATCCTTATTGCTAAGTTCAGAGGGCTTTGGAATTTTAAAACTTCCAGGTGCTTAAATGAAACTTTGCATAGAAAAATACATATAGAGAATACTATCAATTTGGCTTAGTTTTTGTGTTTTTAGAAAGCAAAGTGAAAAAACAGAAGTTCTATCATGTAACTACTTGTAAGCAGTGCGCTGTCAACCATATGGATTTTCCACACAGGCCTCAGTAATTTAATTTAATGGAGTAGCTACAGCAATGGGTTGTTGACCTCTTTATTGGCAACACTGAAGTGAGATGACACACACTCTGCTAGCATTTAAACAGACTTTTGCTGACAGCAGAGGAACTGTGAGAGACCTAAATATCACATGTACTATTCCATGTTCCTTGGCTATTTGTCTATCCCATGTCAGCATTCCTTTCTCACCTTCTCTGACACAGCTTTGCCTTCATTAATCTCTTTCCTGCTGCTGCCTCAGGATCCAAATTTCATCTTTCTCATGAAACATTTCCACTCACAGCTCCCAGCACATCTCCCTCCTTGCCTAACAAATCTGAGTCCTCCGGATGCTTATGCACAGTCCCTTTTCTTCTTCCAATCCTAGTCTTATTGTCCAGATCGTCTCAAGTCCCATTTTACACTGTAGCTCCTCATCAATTCATTCTTGCCACTCTCTCCCAACTTCTCCTGACCATCTACCCTTCCTTTCCCATGTTTCAACACATGGATATATACAGTCTTTGTGCCTACCTCCTTATCAACTGTTTGTCTCAAATCTTTACCCAGCCAGTTCATTCCACTTTTCCCGTGCTTCGTGACTCCCCTTGAGCACACCTCGACCACCTTCTCTTCCTTCCCTTGCCCAGCTGTCTTCTAATCCTGTTTTCATTTCCCAGCCAGCACTAGGTTCTTCCATCTGCTCATCCACTATCAATTCCCTTCTTTCTCCTGGTGGTGCCTGCTCTCTCTTCCTCATTCCTCCACCTGGCACATTGTCCCTTTTCCCAGATAGTTTGAGATTTTCTTTTTAATTTCAAGTACATCATACAGTCAGGACCAAAAGATTTCTTTTAATCAATTTTATATATTTTTCTTTTAAGCTCAATATAGGTAACAATCTTCAGATAATATTCTGATGTTTGGTGCATCAGAACTGTGTACTTCTCTCTTACGTACATCTTCCCATTCTTTTTCCCTCCTTTCACTGAGATGGAAACAGCTCAACTTCTCAGCCACACAAGAAAAAAAAAAATTGACTTCTCTTACGTGACTCATTACAGTGAAATAAACTTGAACAGAATGTCAAGAACGGAAAGTTGGACTCCTTCTAAATATATAGATAAACCAAGTATTGGGAGAAAAAGAGAGGAAAATATTTTGCATGGACAGTTTACAAACCCACAGCACTCTTAGAAGCAACTGTTCTCCATGCACACAGCTAAACTGAAAGAGGGCTGGTTTCTTTGATAACTGTGTTTCAAATCAAGCTACCCCATACCAGTTTCTAACACTTTTTAAGATAATGTTTTATTTTTACACGGGATGCCTTACAAGCGCTGTCACACTAGCTAGGGTGAGAGGTGATAGATTACAGCATTACTCAGTCCCATTCATACTCGCCAGCCAGAGTTAGCTTCAACAGTACCACCACCAATACTAGATTTAGTGCCTCTCCCAGACTTAGAGTTTCCCTTCACGTACAGTCTGCCTATTTTGGCTCCCCGTGCATTATGAGTTGGTATGAGGAACCCCAGCTTTGGAGTCAGTATGCACATATGCACAAGGAAAAAAAGAGCCAAATTAAAAACCCAACACCCATTTGAATGTGCACTGTGCTGCCAGGTAAGAAACCTACTGACTGTAAGCTCTGCGTACTGTAAAGTGATACTACCCTAGCAGAATGCTGCCTCTGCTGTATCCTGCCATGTCCTAATGAAGACAGCCTGCCAGAGAACACAGATTAGCCATGTCTAAGACCTTGACGGGTCAATTCAATCAAACAAATTCAAAGGCATGTTGGGTGGGTAATTCTGGAGCAGACTATTACTATCGCTAATGTAAGCCACACGGCAATGTTTCACTGCCAAGGCTTTCATCTGGTGATAAAACAATGTCTTGGGATTATAATGCCAGGAGAGGCCAAAAAAAAAAGCAAAAGTATCTCCGTCATGCATACACAGCCCTGCACACTGAATGCTGTAATGGTGAGAGTTGTTTCACAGCACTAAAACTGGGGATGAGGGGAGTTTTATTTTCTAATCAGCTTATTTAGAAGTTGAATTTGTCATTCTGTTCTGAATATATAACTAAGTGAGCAGTAACTTAAAACCTTGAGCTCTGAGTACCCTTGGATGGAGACCAAGAAGTCTGAACACTATATCCATACAGCTCTGATTAGCTAGTTCCATGCCTGTATTGAGAATGAGGCATGTTTCAAAATAATTTGAAATGGCTCTTTCAGTGCTGTGCTCTAACACAGGTTAACCACCTGAGAGGTAAAGAGTGCCAGACCACACTACACATTTTGTTTAGAAGCAGTGGCTAAGTGGAGGCTTGGTTTGTCTGGCTGGCTTAGCCAAAGACCTGGGAAATGGATCGGGAGGAGCCACCTTCACCCTGGTTTTCAAACATAGCTTCATCCATTAAAAGTGGGGTTAATCAAAATAGGGCCAAAGTTTGTTTGCAAGGTTTGTGAACTTTAACAAACCATTTCCTCAACAGACCATCCTGGTCTGAATTTTGAGTTCATAATGAAAACTGAAACCTGGCCGGTGTTTGGTGGTTTGGGATTTGACAGAGTATTTCACATGGCCCTAGTTATTGGCTAAGGCAATAGAGTGTGGCTGGGTCTACAAGAGAACTACATCTCTGAAAAGTGGGTTGGTAAAATAGCAACAATGTTATTAGAAAAAGTGTAATGTGCAATGGTAGCTTAAGTATTTTTGTGGTGTTTCTGCAAAAAGCCTGTACTTAGGATGGTTTGGGCACCATTTCAGTTGCACTATCCTTTAATTGTCTATCCCACAGCTTTCACCACAACTACCTGAAGATTTGGCTTCTGGCAGAATGGGAAGATCTTCCAAGAGTCCAGGGTAACTGTGGAAAGACAGTCAGTGTTCTTGGGTAACAAGCACAAATCTCTCATAGAGATTCAGGAAGGAAATGGACCTTTGACACAACGTCCCATACGCTTCTCTTACAGCCAGCTCTGTACGTTTGTAAATGGTACTTATCAGCTGAAGCACAGTGTTTGTCCACAAGTAGTAACAGACAGGAAAACAGTGCATAAATCCTCATGTCCGACATGAAATATAACTCATCAACAAATGAAAAGTCAGTTTTTCAGTATGTGTAATAAACCTCTACCTGGCATAACAGTGGAGTTCATCCTGTGAAAGGGGGCTGTGGAGATTGTGGACTCAGCACTTTTCCAGCTGTTGTTTTATATAGTTTTTGACTGACAGTAGGGTCAATGGACATCGTTAGCCCCGATTAATTTGGATTCAGGTTGCTAGTTCTAATAGAAAAAAAAAAAAAAAAGTATATTTCAGTCGCTAATATCTGTTATGCCTTGTTCTGACTGCAGCATTATGTTACACTGAAATGGATTCTCCCCCTCCTCCACCATTAGCTTAGGACGTATCCTGAAATTACACTGATCAAAGGACTGACAAAACCAATTTGGCTGCAGCCAGCCAATGAAGGACACTGACAATGAGCCAGATTGGCTGCTGTTCATTGGCGTTGCTCTGCGGGCCCCTCTGAGGTTAGGGAGAACCAGGTGATGATTTGCCTCTCCATGCCTATGCCAATGTGTGCGGATGGGGGCTGATGTGCAGCTCTCCGAAAGGAGAATGGGTTTTAAGTGTGTAAATCTTTATGCATTATGATGAAATATATCCCATGAAAAAAGCAGACTTCTATTTCGTGCTTCTGTCATAAAACTTGAAAGAAGTGCAAATTTTAGCTGGGAGGGAACTTTTATGACCTAGTTATAAATCTCTGCAAGGAGCGGTTTGCAACTGAAACACTGACAAACTCTCAAGCAGAGCAGTGCAAGTGGGTGCGCCAGTAACATCCCCTCCAAATTCTACTCCGGTGCACTCAGTGTGTCTCATGCCAGCATTTAGAGTCCACAATGAAATAACCAGTACAAAGAGAGGAAAACAGTCATTTCTGAATTACTGTCCCTTTTCAGAAAATAACCACAAAAACAGGGTAATTTTGTTACTAGAATGTCGTGGTTCGTACGTTCTAACAGGAGACTGTCAAACAGAAAGCAACATACTCCCTCTTGTATATGTAAACAGGAGAAGGAGTGGACTAAGAAATTGGTTACAACAGTGCTGGTGTGACAAAGGGAAAGCATTGTGTATTGTGCTTAGAGACAATTAAATGCTTTTTAGATTCTTCTTTGTTTCATAAGACTGTTTCATCATTTCCCCCCCTCCCCCCTCAGGTCTGTTTAATTGCTACTTAAATCCTAATTCTGTTTTTAAATGTTCTTTTTTGTTTGTTTGTTTTTATATATTATAGACATGAAGCTTAGTGAATCTAACAAAACCAAGCTTTAAAAAAAATATTAGTGTTAATATCTTTATCATATCAAAGTGCCTTGATCAAGCAATCAAAATTTTTATTTTTACAGTTTGTCTCCTGTGCCCTTTCCTAGCCAAAGTGCTCTTAAAACAGAATGACATTTCTGCTTTATAATCCTACTGATGGAATTAATGACTCTGCTTATTAATTAGGATTATTGGAATTTCCCGTCTTTCTATTTCATAGTAGCACTCCATCTCTGCTTGCCAATCATAATTATAACTACTGACTCTATCACATTTTGCTTTTTTAAATGAAATAAAATGTTTGGCTTGGCCCTGTGCCAAGAATGGGGTCATTCCCAAACTTGTAATAACATATCCTTAGCTGATGTTTCTTAGTAACATGTGTAAATAGGAAAAAACAGTTGCACTGCGGGGGTTTGGCTTGGCCACATGTGACTACAGCTAAAGAACATGGGAAGAAAATCAGTGGTCTTTCCATGCTAGCTGTCCAGTTCAACAAGGAGCACACAGCACAGGGACAGGACTGCAGACACACACAAAGTTAATCACTTTCTTTGCTCAGCAGTGAGCTAGGGCAGCATGTCCTTTCTTTGCTACAAACCAGCCGTGCAGACTCTGCCTGCGGCTGAGATGAGGACTTGAGCCTCAAAAATGTAAAAACACAGTGGAATCTACCAGAATATTCCTTCTGATAGCCTCTATTCACCTCTGGCAACACTAAGCTTCTGTTATAATTAAAAACATATCTTGGAATCAACGACATTACAAGTTATTTCTTGGTAGCACCCTCTGGATAAAAGTAGAATGTTAGATGTCACTATGAGAGATGGGCTAAAGCTGTGAAGCTTGGGCCAGGATTTGGATTTTGAACACGCCAAAATGTTTGAGATCAAGGGTTTTGCTCTGACTGTTACAAAAATGAGCTGCCCTTCAGCTTGGCTCAGACTTTGATACTTCTAGCAGCTATGGTTCAGGAACTTGTGAACTGAGGGTATTCAGATTCACAGAAAAAAAATTGCCCCGTGCTTTTCTGCAGAGTTAAATGTTAGGAAAACAGAAATTTAATATGGAAATATTAAAACATAAAGCAGCAAATTGAACATGTAAAGTTATTCTAAAATTCTTTCTCCTTCCAGGGGCCCCAATGACTTTCCTTATTCAGATTTCTACTGGTTGTTTCAGATTAAGTGGGTTTATCATAGGATCCTGCAGTGGAAACAGTTGCAGGCTGGACATTACTTTCAGGACAGAAAGAAAGACATTACTGTCAGTGCAAAACATTTCATCTAGCAGATATCTCTAATATTCTGTGTAGTAACAGGTGTGGTAGAGATTGCCCAGCTCTACCATGAGCATACAAAATCTTTCCTGCTGCTGACTCTGTTCATTCAGGATCAGCTACAGCTTCTCAGCCTTGTAGAGCTACCCACCCTCCTGCCCAAAACCTGTCATCAGGCAAAGCTGGGAGTCACACATCATAGCTTCCCCCTTCAAGGGCCAGGAGCCCATGCAGGGGTATGAATACAGCATTTTGAAATCACTGTGATCAGACTAAGATGGAGTTTGACAAATAGCAAGTTGACAAAGGAAAAAAAAAAAAATAAAAACCACAAAACTGTAAACTAAAGATAAAGGGTCTTGTCTGAAGTTTTCTGCCCACCCCGTTCTTCCAGCATTGTGTTCTCTCCATTTGCAAGGGCAAAGGAAATGTTTCTTGCCTTCCTGTGGTACATAGGGACAAGACATATCTCTGATCTGCTCAGGAGATTTAAACAGGGGGACACCCTATACTCTTCTTCATTGCAAATTTCTCTTTGATTCTTAGTGACTTGAGTGACTCTGTCTAAAGATGACCCAGTGCAACAGGACTGTGTTTCAAAGGCCAAATGAGTACGCTGTGTACTGGGAGGAATCCTTCATGTGTGGTTTGGTGGTTAAGGCAGGAAACTGGCAGACATGGCTCCTGGGAATTAACATTTGCTGAGACACTGGTATGCAGCAAAGCAGATTTAAGGCAGGTGGAAAATGAAGAAACAGCAATCAAAAATTATGTGCTTGGATTATCATTCCTACTGTGCAACAGGACATGAAAGCACAACCTCTTGGCTCGTCCTGGATGAAGTAGTGAACATTTTGTTTTTCACATAAGCCCAGCAGAACTTATTAACATAACTTGTATAGAAGCAGGTGTCTCCTCTATTTTTCACATACTATAAAGTTTCCCATATGGGAAACTGGAAAGTAAGTCCAGATCTTGGCCCGGGTTGTGGTGGTTGGTTTTTTTTTTTTAATCTGTCTGCTGGCACAAAGGAATTGCAAAAATGGTTTAGCAGAATATCCAAATATTTCCTTGTCATGGATCTACCAATGGGAGTTAGCTGGAGATCCATTTCAGTGAAGGCAAGCTGGGGTGAGCATGAGGCCAATCTCATTTTCATGTGGAGGTGATCCAAGTAGAACAGGTCTATTATGACCATTGCCAAAGAATCTCAAAATCTTTAAGATTTTTAACATTCTCTCTCCACTCCTCTTTTTTCTCATATGCTTTCACATGTCAGATCCAAAGTTTTGTTTGCTATGTTATGGACTTCATATTAGCTATAGAAAAATAAAGATGTCATACAAAACTATATACTGTGCTATTACAACAGAAGAGACAGTGGGAATAATCCCCAAAAGCTCACTGGGTTAAAGGCAATAACAACAGCTGGAGTTATCCAAGTTTCCCATATTCTATGGATGTCTCTGAAGATGATGTATATTACATGGTGTGAACACTGTAAATATAGGTGCCACAATACTAGAATGGGAACTGTTATGCTATTAAATCGATGACAAAAGTTCCACAGTGAGTTAATAAGGGTGCCCAGCATAAGCTGCAGGTTCCCAGAAGCTGGTCAGAATACTTTTAAGCTGAGTGCTTATCCACTAAATAAACATGATATGCTCTCTCTGAGGGACAGCACTCCTGACTTTTTTGAGAGGGGCAGGGATAGCAATCTGGTCAAAGCCCATCCACTACAGTTGGGAAGAAGTAAAGCAGGAAGGCAGGAACGATTTGCTGTTCCAGTTTATACACCTTTCCTCACAGAGAAGCTCCTCACATGTACCTAGAGACATTTCTTCATGTGATGGCCTTTCTGCTGGTACATACACAGCACTTTCATGTGAGAAAAGGGTAAAGTCCAAGTGAGAGATCTGATGACACACATAGAAGCAGTAAAGTAATCTCAGGAAATATGTCACCTGTCTGTAACCTTTGTCCTTCATTGGCCACCATGGACACTGTGGTATGGCTGATTCATGTTACAGCCTTAAAACTTGGAATTCAAACATGATTTTAAGGGAACCGTGTAACTCTGTTACAAGGAGACATCCAGTGTTTAGATAGCTGCTTGGCACTTGACACAGACATCTCTGAACAGAGAGGAATGAAATAAAGGCTCATATGTAGTGTATAGAATGAATCAGTGATGTTTCCTCTGACTGCTGTGAAAAGCTGATTTAACCTTGACCAGAGATACTGGAAAAGAGCCTGTGTGAAATTAAAGCAGCAGAGATCAGGGTCAAATCCTCAGCTGGTAACATTGTCAGAGCTGCGCTGAAGTAAATGGTGTTAAATCCTCACTATCAAATGGGACAGTCCATGTTACATCACCCAAAAAACACTTCAAAGTATGAAAAGCCAGCTAACAAACTCAACAAGAACAAATGGTTTACAGAGCAAGAAACTCTCCTATTCATTAAATAAGGGTCAAGCATATGGGCCAGTAAACTTCCCTTCATTTGACCAATTATGCTTTAAAAATCAAACGAAAACCATTCTTAAAAATATGTCAAACAGTTAAAGCCACAAGAATGTCCCACGGTTGGGTAACAGTAAGGCAGTAAATCAGATCTTTTTGTAGGCCTAGCAAATGCAGGGCAAACAATAACAAAACAGACAATGGCAACAGAGCTGTATCCTTTGAACCGGACACTGTAACAGATATATACTGTGTGTTGCAAAAGCAGCACAATAGCGTGTTGCTGAGAGCATACAGAAAGCTAGGACAAAAAAAAAAAAAATCTGGCTTTTTTCCCCACTTTCAGGCACAAAAAAGCCATGAGGAAGTTGAGATATGAGGACACTGCAACTGCTTTCAAACAGGCCACTCTGCTACGTGAGGTCAGCAGTACTGCTGCTGTGGACTTCAGCTGAATCAGGTTTTGGCGTGCTGGTTTTAATTTATCATGTTGTTGAAGATGTACACTGATATAAATCCACACCAGAGCAAAACTGGAATAATGCTGTAGTTAATCAGACCTAATGAAACAATGGCCCTCTGGGTCAGAAATACAGCTGTAGCTCTGATGTTAGGATTAATACTCGCTCAGCTTTGAAAGCAGTTAAAAAGCTTCTTGCTAAGCATGTCATAGATCACATATGGAGAGGCTAACCAGTGCAACGCTCAGATCTATGTGATCTGGGAAAAAAATGCCACACAAAGAGGTGCAAATCAATAATTCTAATGATCCATCTGCCAAAAGGAATTCCATTGGCTAAGCATCAGTATAAAAAATCATCTTGATAATACGGATGAAGCCTAACACCAAAAATATCTGCAGATTCATAAATCTCTTCCCGCAGTTCAGGAAAGAAAAAAAAAAAAAAGAGCAATACTTGTGGATATTACTGAGGAGGAGGAACAACATACATGTGCCATCTGCCCAATGACAAGCAAAGAATTCATATATGCTGACTGATTTACTGCAGATACATTAAAAAAAAACTTCACTGATGAACCTCCTTCAGGAAAAAATTATCTATGTTCCCAGAAATTATAAGGTATTTAAAATAAAGTCTGCTGAGTTAAGTCAGTATTAATCTTCCCCCAAGACAATCTCAAAATCAGTACCAGGATTCCCTGAGGAATGAAGTGATGGATTTATAATGGCTGATGATTTAGTTTACAAAAGAGGTTTGATCATATTGAAAGACACAGACAATTTTTCCATATACTAGAGAGACCTGATGCTGAGCTCATATCTGGTTGAACAGACACCATCTACCCAGGAATTGAAACCAAGCAGAAAGCGTTCATTTACAAGAGCAATGCTTCTTACAAGCTCAGGCATCTCCTTGCTAGAGCACGCTCCATATCAAGCCCATAGCTCATGCCCATAGCAGTGTGCTGACTCCAGCCTCAACAATCCCTGCTGGAGTGTTTTCTCCCACAGTCATGATGGCCCAGTCCTCTGTTCCCTGGCCTGGGCTCACATTCTGGCATGTGAATGAGGTCACTCATGCAATCCATGCTTGCAATGCTCACAGGTCATTGACTGGCTCCCTTTGCCCTGCAACACATAGCACGCTCTGGTATGATTGCGAGAAATGCTGGAGCAGATGGTGAGATGCAGATGGGGTTGGTGATAACTCTTGCTAACCTCTGTGGGTGACTTCAGCTGAGGTAAGTTACACAGGAAAGTTCTGTACCTTACTGGAGATATTCCTGTAAAATCTGATCTTTGTGTAGCATTAAGAGATACATATAACCAAATATTTCAGCCACCAAGAACTCCATTCATTTATTTTTAAACGTTTTGCTTTGGCCAGGCTACTTTCTTGTTTATGCACCTCTCAAAGGAACAGGTACTTACCTAGTGCAGGAAGGGGAGTCATTTATTTATACCAACATCTCTCAAAAACACTGCAGCCACCATTTGCTCCTCAGTGGAACACAAAGACTGTGCCTGTATTGATACAGAGAATTTTGGCAAGTTGCTCCAAGCTTTGTTGATGTAGCATCATGCTTTACTTATATAAAGTAACTGCATTCTGACTGAAAAAGTGTTCTACAAAGGTTTGTTTTTTTTTTTTTGTTTTCAGCTGCAGCTAGAACACAGACATAGAAGATAATTCAACTTCAGGACAGGTCATAGGCTTAGCAAGGCAATAAACAGTTCTACACCAACTAAAAATAAAGCACACTCCTTTTCATTCCGCAGAGTCAGAAAACTGTCACAGAGATATATTTCTCCCCTCTAGCTTTGGGTGAACTAAAATCCACTGTCTAAGGACAGAGTAAGCGAAGAGCACTTAAATCCCAACAATCTCAGCACTTTAGGAAGAAAAGAATGAACAGAACCTTGCAGTGCCAGAAGGAGTAATATGATGATTTCAGCAGTTTAGGAAAAACACAGTATCATAGGTATTGAAAAAAGTTAGCAAAGGGCAAGACAAGTTTTGTTATGTCCTGGGATATATGCTTAGATAAAACCCATGATAGTTCCAAAGAACACAAATGAAAAAAAAATCATTCCAGTTCACAAAATGACAGACTATGGGAAAAGCAAGAGAGAATTTGACCTAAAAACCTACTTCTTAGAATATGACTCCTACTTTAAAATTCAAAGAGAAGCCAAAACTAATAAACAATTAGTCCAGCGTCGATGTTCATGCATATCAAATCATGATGTGCAAGGCGAAGAATATCAGCAGTTCAAGTTACTGAGTGAACACCCAGCGAGGTACACGAGTTGCTCAGACATTCACAGGGCAGTGGGATGGCTGAGAAAGCCTGTCACAACTTCACTCCCTTAGCACAGCACAAAAGGCCAGTAAAGTTGTCTGACTGGATCCAGCTGGATCTTCAGGGTGCATCACTGAACAGACCTGGTTTCTTCAGCACTGATGTCACTGAATGTATGAATATGAGCATTACTATTCAGAAGTTTATAACTATATAAGTGGATCATGTATTTAGAGTTGTGTTAAACAGCAAAGGGAAAAAATGCTGTGAGGAGTGACATAGAAAACCATCCTCCAGCTTCGTAGTCATAGTCACAACACCAAGCCAGACTATCAACCTGAGAACAGACTAAAGAGACCTCAAGTGAGGAAGAAATGTCACGATGAGGTTAGGCCCTCAGCCACAAATGGTGGACATGGCTGTCCCAGCTGGCTGTGTGGGGTCCCAGTGGCATCCCAGCCAGCCATCAGTGCAAAGCAAGAGGGGGAAAACTGGCCTCTCACTGCAACAGGGGGATCATTTGTGAGGAGGACACAAATACAATTGAGTAGACAGGAAGGAATTCATTCCTATTTTAGTAGAAGGTCTGCTGAGACCTGATTTGCTGTTACAAACCAGGTAATAACAGCTCTGATAGGTAAGAGGGTGTGAGAAGGGCATCACAGACACATTTGCATTCTTATGCCCACACTTGTCTCACACACCCAGCTGAGTCTCAGGAGATGGTGGCAACTATCAAAAGACTCAGTTTTACTAGCTATGGAGGAAACAGCTCATTTAAATAAGTTCCTTTTGGATCTTTTGCAAACAGACAGAAATGCTGAGATCTGAACCACTGCTTTCATTTATTTCAATAAATTTTTATCTAAATTCTCCACGCTCTGTGTGGAAATGGCAAAATGCCAGGAGGAACAGGCTTGTCCACTGTCATGTAGGGCTTATTATTATTTTATTTTCCAGGTAAAATCTATTTACTCTTCTGAAGTCTCGCTTTCTCAAAAAAAATCAGTCTCAGGTGCTGCAATAAGCAACAGCTATGACAGCAAAACAGAAAATATGGACGTGGTGTAACAAATGCTACATTAATGACTTGAAGGTGTTGCCATCTGCTTTCTGTACACTGATCTGAGTAAAATGATTTAGGGCTTGCAGCCCTGTTCCTGCAGCACAGAAACCTCCACGAATAGCACCACTGTAACCAGCATCACTCTTGCTACACCTAGTAGGGAGGTCAAGAATTTAATAGACAATGACACTATCTAAGGACACCTCCAGATAATCCTCCTCTAAAGCAGGTTAGAGGAACAACAGAGGGTTGATGAAGGAAAATGTACATTAAGCACAGTTTTCTCTTTGAGTCCACAGTCGAGGCTGGTTTTGCTTTCTGTTAGCCAAGGACAACAAAAGCCGTAGCTGTGTGATAAACTTTTTTTTGAGCAAGCTGGACAGAAATGCCCTTTAAAATTAATCTAGAGGGGAATAAAAACTCTTTCACTTAGCAACAGTCTCTTAGTCCCTTGGCCCTTCTGAAAGCCTATCCCTCCAAAAGAGGTGCCTCTAGTCCTCTCTGTTCCTTTTGGGCTGTCAGCTGGGAATCGTAGCTCTCGGCTAATTTCCAGTATTTGGGTACTGTTTTGTTATACAGCAGGACCAGCTATTCCCACAGGTCCTTCAAGGGGCCACATGCACTGTTACACTTCTTTATCCCATGCCATCAGTGTAAGACTGTCCATATTTGCTACAAGGGCAAGAAAATTACTTTTAAAAGAAGAATGCTTACAACCCCCGGTGTTTTGGACCTTAAGTAGAACCTTATGTCCTGACAGGCATTCTGGGAGCTGCTGGCCATGGCTTCATGTGAAATTTCAGGGCACACAGTTCCTTCAGCATTCAGATCTGATACGACTTCATTTCGCATCTGCAGAAGTTTAACACATCTCAGATCTTTCTGAAAGCACTAGAGTTTTTGCTGATGCTGAGAACGTTTTGTTGCTAGTTTATATCCTTTCCTGAGGAAGCACAAAAACAGAAGCCAAAGCTTTAATTCTTCTAAGCTTTTTTTTTTTTAATTTTTCTTTTGATACACATTTTTACCCATAGGCATCTTTGGTTGCTAGCTGCACTTGCCAGTCCCACAAGCACTTTGGAACCCTTCTCAAAGGAAGCTTCTGCCTTGTCATTACCAAGTCTCCTCTTGCAGAGAGCTCACTGAGAAAAACACTCGCATCTCTTACATTCTCTTTACTGTCTTCTCTAGGAAGACACACAGTACTCCTACCTTCTGCAGGTTTCTAGAGTACTACTCACAGCACTGCAAAACACTTGGTGTAGTCTGGTTGTTGGAAGAAGTGGGCTGCCTGAGTGATCTCTTCTCTGCTAGTAAATACCACAGCCAAAGCTTAAATATTGTGCTGACATGAACTTCAGGAACACAAAAGACAGACTCACAGGTCAGTAAAAGCAGCAAGAATCCTGAGCAGCACATTCCCACACCCTAGGGTGGTATCTGTGCTCGCAAGAAATTCTGTTTGCCTCTGTTCCTGCCTTGAGTGACTCTTCAGAAACAAGACTAGCTGCTGTGATCCACGGCTGAAACACAGAAATGCTCTACAGGGCAAAGGAGTGGTAGGATAAGCGCGACAATAGACAAGCAGGCTCAGTCAGCACATTGTTGCAGGCAGATGACATGCCAGCAGAAGAGAACAACAGTCCCAAGACAATTGTGGCTGGCCCACAACCTCAGTCTATGTCAACTCTGTGGTCTGTAAGCCAAAGGTTTGCTTTTTTTCCCACTCCCTTGCATACCACATGGCATCTCCAGCCTTACACAGACTTCTCCTTGGATCTTTGGGGGAGTAAAACAAACTTTGAAGCAGACTCCAGATAGTAGCAGACAGTATGTTAAAGACTCAGCCTGCGAGCTGAACAAGGGTAGAGGCTACTCTGACTCTGATGAGCCCTCCTGCTTCAGTCAACCCAGCTTCCTTAAACCTTGTGATCATCATCTGCATCCAAGAACAGAGAAATTCCCTTTTCTAGTCATCCTGGTAGAAGTTGTTCCTTTTTCCTGATGCTCTCAGTCTTTGCTGGTCCCTGTGGCAAATGACTGCGGTTCTTCATGCAGCTCCTATCTTGCTGGAATTCATCCCTTACAAGAGGCTGAAGAACCCCTTGTGAAATGACTTGAAGGAAAAAAGTCTCCACTGGATTACACCTCCTTGAATGTAGCAGAAAGTATTTAAATGAATGAAAACTTTGCTTATACCCAGTGTGTTCTACAAGATCATTATTTTCAGTGAGACCATTACTCTAGCATCTTCTAATGATGGTCATCATGCCAAAACAGTGAGATACATACATTATTTCTTCTCAGTCAAGAAATAAATTGTAAGGCCGCTCCTGAAGAATTGCCATGTATGCCAATATGTAACCAGCTTTAAATTCCTGAGATTAACTGGTCCAGGGTCTCTCCTCAGCAACATAGACTGTTAGAATCAGGTGTTTGGAAGAGATAAGAAATAGTAGTTCAAAATGATGCTTCCTTCACAGGGACAACGGAAGACTAAGGGGCAAACCCAGGCTAATGCCTATCTCCACACACCATCAGAGAAGTCAGCAATGGAAAATGTGCAAGATAATTCACATTTCTCCTGGACACTAAACAGCCAAAACAAGGATGATTTTCAACAGGTGGGAAAGGAGGTTATGAAGGAGTCTGGGAAACTTGATATGGCCAAGCTTTGAATGCTCATCAACATCCTACACTCAGTGTGGGATCTAATCACCATGTATACCAAAGTGTAGGATAGAATAGAATCATTAAGGTTGGAAAAGACTTCTAAGATCAACAAGGCCAACCATCACCCAACACTAATGTGACCATTCAACCATGTGCCCAAGAGTCACACCTACATGTTTTTTGAACCCCTCCAGGGATGGTGAATCTATCCCCTCCCTGGGCAGCCTGGTCCAATGCCTCACCACTCTGTCAGGAAAGAAATTCTAATATCCAATCTAAACCTCCCCTGGTGCAACTTGAGGTCATTTCCTCTCATCCTATCACTAGTAACCTGGGAGAAGAGAACAAAACCCACCTCACGACAACCTCTTTTAGGTAGCTGCAGAGAGCGATAAGGTCT
>NW_008598258.1:0-53833 GCF_000691845.1 Merops nubicus
CAGAAGTGGGTAATAGTCTGAAGGACTGACAAGGTTGGGAATCTTATCTACGATGTCCCTTACCTGGGCACCAGGGAGGCAGCAGACCTCTCTATGAAGAGGGTTTGGTCTGCATATCGGGCCTTCTGCTCCCCTCAGCAGAGAGTCACCTATAACAATGACCCTTCGAGGTTTCTTCTTAGGGTCAGTTTTGACGGGTGGCCTGAGGCAACCTGCAGCTTCTGGTCCTTCTGATTCATTATCCTTACTGACTACCTGATCCTCCTGCAGAACCTCATACCTATTCTGCAAGTGCACTGTAGGCAGTGCACTTTTTGAAGTAGTGCGCTTGCCCCGCTTGCTTTTCTTCCGTCGAGCAGGGACCTGTTCCCATTGACCCTGCTCATCTGGGTTGTTATTTGGCGGCTGAGGGGCTTGCTGTTGGGATGATATTGAACCCCCTGCTCCACTAGGACTTGACTTCTGTTCTGATTCCATAGAGAATACATTGTGGACATGCTCAATTTCCCTGTCACAGTTTCACTACTGAGTATTACAAAGGCTTAGTCCTCCTTTCTGTTATCCTGAGCTAATTAACACTGTGATGCTGGCCATTGTTCTCAGTGCTGTTACCAGTGATGGAGTCAGGCCAATGTAACAAGGGAAGGTATATCCTTCACTTTCAAGCCTCCTGTGAAAAAGGCTGCTTTTGCTGGCATGTGATTAAAAAGAAGCAGCGTCCCTTTCTATGGATCAGCATTGCGTGTTGCTCTGACTGTGCTAGATCAGATAGTGACCCTGCTGAGAAAGCACTGAATTGGATTTGTTGGGGCATCTGCCTTATACAACTACCCAGATATAAGGGAAATGGTTAAACCTTTCAAGTTTGGTACAAAGGATTCCCAGAAGCAGACAACACTAGGAAAAAGAATCAAGTTTCATACACAGCAATATTCATTTTGGATTGCTCTTTTTATTAATAAATCAAGTGCTCAGTAGGATGAAGATTTTTCTTTTCTCAAGGAGTTGGTGTATACTTTTGTTTGGAAGAGATTAGAAATGTGATTTCACAGAGGAAATGTAATCTCATCTTAAATATTTACAGAATGCTAATTTTATGCTTATACATTGGCAGAAAAACAGAATGGCATTAATTAGTCTGAGTTATTTTCTAACAGAAACATGTTCTCTCCCTTTGGCTTGGACTATACTAGTGAAAAAAACATTCAGACCCATACTTTAGCCCTTGGATTATGCAGCACAGTTTGCATGCATATGGCTAAATACTCCCCTGTTCTTTAACCCTCTGTCAAAAGAGGCTGTCTTGCTTGGTGCTGCCAGGTGGAAGTTGCTACTGGTTCCTCCTGTATCGCATGCAATATTTTAGGCACTACCTGGGTGATGCTATTTGGCATCATTAAAGGAATGAATATTGATAACTGCGTGCCAGTGCTTGACCCCATGGGTTTTGTATTATAATTGCAGAGAGGGCCTGTGGCAGATGCCATATGACCAGCTCACAGGGCTAATACTGAAGGAACAGCCAAGTACTTGTGCTGAATACTGAACTTGATGCACTGGTTTCCTATTTTTTGTTAGACAAAATATAGCACTTTACCATACTTTTAACTAAAAAGGCTCTCCAAGCATCAAGATGGGTTGCACAGGAGGCTGTAAAATGCCTCTTTCTGCAAGCTTTTCGCTACTGGTTAGGTTACGCAGATATTTAAGCATATTTAATCCTGCCTTATATTAGGGAGATGGACAAACTGATGTCCTGAGGTTCTGTCAGTGGCAGCTTTCTATAATGTTGTGATATTAGGATGCTACTTTGTTGGAAATTAAGGCATGCGTGGAAAAATATTTTGCAAGTCTGTCTTGTACTGATTAAACAGTTCCTAGATTTTTATTGCTCACTGGCATGGACTTCCAAAATAGTGAATTTAATTTTTTTTTAATCCTAGAAATACTGATGTTACAATAGATTCCTTTGGGTATTTTGATACTGAGAATTGCTTTATACCTAGAAACTGATCTATAGCCATGGATGCAGAATCATTTTTAAATAGCAAAAAAGAAATTCAGAAACACATGTGTGCGTTTTTTGTTGGTGACTTAAGACTGCCCAAAGGAGTATTTCCTATTCACATAAAATGTTTAAAAAGATAAAATAGCCAATGGATCCTTTACAAGAAAAAGACATATAAACGTTTGATTTCATACATATTCAATATAACTGTTTCTGATGGATAAATTGAAATCTCTTAACATTAATCACTTATGTCCTCTTCTTGCATGCTCCCCGCCATAGGCTTTTACATAGGATTGTCTCAGGGTACACAATACTAGGAATAAAAAATATTACTGTCGTGTCAAATTATAAATGTTTTGGGATATGACTAATATGAAATGTTAAAACATGTTGGTTAACCAAAAAAAAGTATGTTTTCCTGTTTTACAGGAAGATTTCTTGAAAACTCAGCTGTAGAGTCAATGAAAAAAATGGGTCCTTGAATCATAAGCACCTAACCTTATCTAAAATCAGCATTAAAAATTACTTTCTTTTTTGTGTTAGTTAAACATCTGACACTTTATATTGCAGTGTTTCTTTTGTAAGCATAAAAACTTAGAAGCTTCTCAGATGGTGTTTAGTGTTTGCAATGCATTTTTCTGGGCAGATGTGCTTGTAAAATTAGCAAACCATTCGAAGTTATAAGCATAGTTCAAGTAAAGCTTATTTCATCTGTGTAAAGGGGACTGATTCCTTCTCCATACTTCCTAGAACACAAACATTATTACTGCACTTTAATGGATACCACAGTTGAATGTGGATTGTGACTGCTGGTTCTCCCTGCTTTTTTTTGTTCCTTGGTATGTTTATTTATAGGGGAGTTATGAGACTGTGATTGAAGTTGGAAAAGACGGTCCCCTTGGGCTTGAAAAGTGACTGACCCCAATCAGCAGGGCTTGTTGTCAGTGATGCTGGAATCTTTTCATGAGTGAGTGGAAAGTAGTTTCCTGTCAAGTTTAGTTAGGATTGGGTTTTTTCTTTTCTTTTTTTTTTTTTTTTTCTCCAGCATAGACAATCTTTTTTTTTTTTATGTACACTGTGATCCCTGTGCTGCCTTAAAGATACAAAGAAGAAAGCCTGTGTTTGAAATACAGACACTATTACAGCTAAATTTTAGTTCAATGGAGTTGTCACGTAAGAGCTTTCTATGCATCAAGAGATAGTTTTCTCCAACAGCAAGTCTTGTCAGGGACCCTTAAAAAAAACAGACATATGATTGAGTTTCCCATCACAGTCCAGTCTCCTTTATCTTCTGCCTCTGCAGTTTAAAACTAACCTTGATTATGTCTTTGGACAATATGTTGTGCATGTGATATGTAAGGCTACACAGGTAGAGAGTAGAGAAGTGTTTGATGATGCTGTGGTTGGATGGAATAAAGAACATGTCTCTGAAGAAGATTTTCTTCATTCTCCAGTGAAGCAGATGAAGGGAAAACAAAAACAAAAGCAAACAAACAAACAAACAAAAAAAACCAACTGAAACAAACATAAAACCCTACAGTTTTCTACACTGGACAATTAGTAAATGTTTTTATTAAACTGCATTTAAGGTTGTGGTTTGATTTTTTTTTTAAAATTTATTGAATAAGTTTACAAAAAATGTACTTTAACTGAGGGGATTGGATCTATATTTGACAAGACTTTATTGTCCCTTTCTGAGAATGACTTCTAATTTCCTTTCAACATTCCTTCTGTAAAAAAATCCATTTTCTTTTGCAATATTTTTGTCAGTCTGATGGTCTTGTATTGACCCTTTACATTTGGCAGAGTGAAGTAGATACAGTTCTCAAGTAGCCATTTTATTTCTGGATGTTGCTGGCTTTTGTTCCTTTTATTGTTCCACTGGTGAGTGACTTTAACTCCTGTCATTTTTCCCCTCTAACTTCTGCTTTAGGAGAGGAAAAAAAAGAAAAGAGGGAAGGAAATTACTGAAGGAGAATGACATTTTTCACACTTACTTTTGATGGTCCGAGAATTTATTAAAGTGCTGTTCTTGACAGGATGGTTTCAATTGCAATTCAAACCTGGCCTCAGATCTGAGCCAGAGCCTGGATCTGACCAGCACAGAGCGGGGTTTTGCCTAAAACCTTCTCCAGTTCCGACTACATCAGCTACAATCACAGTTTCCTGGTTTTGAAGATCGTTGTCAGACTTGGTTATTAGATGAAAGCGCTCTGAGTCAAATGCTGCTCTGTCTCAAAGTGCCAAGTGTTAATTATTAGTAAAAGAATTTAATTAGGTACCACCTTGCAGGTAGTGATCCTGTGTAAATCCAAGGGGCAAGATCTGAGGTGGCTGGTATATAAGTGACTTGAAGTTTTTTTCCAGGATTTAGGCCCATTGTTACTAGGGATTGTGCTGCCTTGTGAAAAAGCCAGAATGCTACAGTGTGTCAGAGGATTTCTTTTGTTTCCTCCAGACCTCGAAGCAACTGCTTCCCTCTCCCTTTGTGTGTTACCTGTTGACATGCTTACAGTGAGGAATGATTGAATATCTGATTAACATCACGTAAGAAGCGTTTTTGCCCAGTTTTCTGACGAGATGCCAAACCAGTCCAAATCCCTCGAGTCTTACGCGGGAGGTAATCCCACGATCCAATGTCAGTATAATCCCCCCAAGACAGCTTAAATATTTGTAGTTCTTTCTTAAATCAAGAAATCCCTTGAGGTTTATTCCAATCCCAATTTAAAAAATTACTTGACCTGAAAACCCTAGAGGGATGTTTGAATGAGGTTGTCTTGCCTCTGGCTTCTTGGCCAGCTTGGTCTAATAAGATATGAATGAGATATACAAGGTCATAATTTATAATATGATATGAAAATTATGCATTCAGTGAAAGGCTAGGGGGAAAAATAAGGAATGGCAATGGCAGTAGAGACAGCATTTATTGTGATTACTAGAAGGGGCCTTAGTGGGCTGGGATTATTGTACTTTAAGTGAAATTGATTTTGTTCATGATTTGATTTTAATCTAGTTTAGATGAATCAAATTCTGCAAGGAGCAGATATTTAATTTAGTACATTAGGATGAAAAGGACATCAGTTCAGAGAAGTTTAATGCATATGATGTGATAAAAGCAGTATCTGATTATGAGAGGGTTTTTTATAGTAATTCCTTGTTATTTCATTACTTCTTGGATTTTTTTTTTCCTATCCTCATAATATTTTTATTAAATCCAGCCAAGATTCTAGTCTCCTTAATGATATTTAGGCTGATTGCCTGAGCAAAAATAATAATACTAAAATCTGGAGGAGGACAGGGAGGAAGACAGAATTCCAGACTTACCACACTTATTTTCACTAGACTTCTACTAGTAGAATAAACAGCAGATCCTTGCTTGCCTCTGGGGCACTTGCTGCAGGTGAGCTCCTTTGCAGAACAAGTTATAGCAGTCTTGCTACAGACTGCAGTTGTAAACTGAGAGTCTGTAGAAACCCATCTCCTGCAATTTTCCAGTCTACTGTTTTCTAATCCAGGGGAGCTGGAACGCTTTGCAATTTGGAAGAAGTCGGTTGCTGTTGAAGGGAGGTCTCCTACACATTACTAGTCAGGATCAAACAGATATGTTTTATTAGGTTAACACCAGAGTTGGGAAAGCCACCCACACTGAGGATGCAAAGTTCAGCTGATGTACATATATATGTGTGTGTGTGTATACATGAAAGAAAGTGTGTACACACTTTCTTTCTTTCTTTCTCTTCCCTGACAGCATATTATTATTATATTATGCTGTTGATTCATTGGCTTACCTGCACCTTTTTAGCACTGTTCTTTGGATTGTTATAGGTAAATCAGAACTAGTTTCCTCACTGAGTAATGCTTTCTGTTTGGATGTTCAGTGAACAAATCTTATATGTTTAAGAAAAAAAATTGCTGTGATGGAAAGTGTTTTCTATTTCCATCTACATTCACAAAGATCAACATGGGTCACAGTGATCTGCATGGGAAAATAAAAAGGAATCATGAAGGAGAGTTCTTACATCACAGATGCAGGGCAAGATTTGGCAGAAAAGCGTTTTAATACATCAGTCTTGAAGTGCTTGATTATATGTCACCTTCCTGCTCTTGCTTGTGTTAAAACAACTTATAAGTGCTTTTGCCCTCTTTGTAAAAAAAAATGTAATTAAGATTTTTCATTTTCTGAAATGCTTTTCAGCACAAGGATAAAAAACAAAAGTAGAGCAGGGGAAAAAAAAGTGCTTGTATGAGTCTGACAGCCTGTGTCCAGAGGATGGGACCTTCCCTTTCAATGCTTCAATCTAATCATGTGTCTCCAGCAAAACTACATCCTTCTTCAACTCCCCCTTCTGTATAACAAGTTGTTTCAATTTAAAACCAATTTAGTTAAACTGGGACACTGGTGGATAATTGTCAGATGCCTCTTATTTGGAAGCAGAATTCACTCTAGAGAAATCTCTGGAGACGGGTGGTTTACATTGATGTAAATTAAATTGAGATTTTAAAAAAGTGCACACTATGTGTAGAGAATTCGTTGGGTTTCTCCCCTATTATACTGTCTTAAAGCTAGTGGGTATCACCTATTGCCCTGATCCAAGAGCTGTGGTCACTGTGGTTCCCCATCAGAGGCTGAGAGCCACCATGTGAACCATTTGAAGGACACATTGAGGGTGTGGTTTGGCATGACAGAGAGATGCTGTTTCCCTTTCTGGTTTGGAAGCTTGTCTCCTTTTTGTAACATCCAGTAAATAACGCTCTCTAAGACCCTGATGAATCAGCAAAAGTAGCTGGTTTATATTTTAGTATCTTGTACAGCCACTGTGCTAATGAATAGATGCATTGTTTCTTTCTATCCTTAAATACTTCTGTGCTGTAGGCAACAAATGTAATTTTAGCTTGTTGTTTTAAAGCATAATGACTTTATCCATCCACATTGTTTTCTTGTCTGTCATTGACTAACTGGCATTGGCAAATAAGGATGTATTGTTTTGGATTACGTGAGGTTCACCTGAGGTTTGAATGAAGCAGTGTTAGACATGGTAAGGGACAGAGCATTTAGTTTGGTCTGTGCCTTATCAAGAATCTTGGATCTCTACCACCTAGTAGAAACAACTATAGTTTCACTCCATCTCTTGCTTTTTCCTTGAGATGCTGGGAGTAATGAGAATTTTGTTGTCACTGCTGACTGTAAGTCCTGTACTGAGATTGCATCAGTTCATTTAGCAAGAGCTTTTCAGGGGCCTACTGGCAGGAATTGATTTCCTTATTTTGGTCCTTCCATTTTGTGGATTCAACCCAAAAAGCAGTCTTCAGTGAAAGAGGTTCTACTCTTATATCTATTCAGATTACCAGAATATGTTATATTAGGGAATCCAATTTTCTTTATGCTGAAAGCTTTTAAACATTTTTTTTTTCACATTGCAATGCTAACTAGTATGTCATTTGTAAGAGAAGAGTAGAAAGGAGCAAAGTAAATATACAAATCTGGACATTGCATTGATGAGATAAACTGATCTGGTGCAATTAAAAGCTTGAGTATATTCTTTTTATGTAGCATATTTTCTAGATCTTACTAGGCTTTAAACTGCCTGAAGCTGTGAAAAGCTATATTCAATGTCACAGATGTGTGCAGGAGAATGCAAACGGGTTGACATGTACTTGTCAGTGTCAGCTGAGAAAAGAGCTGGCATGGATTGTTCTGTAGAACAATAAAGGAGGTGGTGTCTCCGGGACAATAGCATTAGCTGGCGGAGCAGATGGACTGCTAGCTTGGGAGGTCTAACTAATCCTCTGTCGGAACAATGAACAAGAATTTATGCTTTACTTGGCTAAATTCCTCTAAAGTGAAACAAAAATGTGGATGTATCAGGAATCTTGCGTTAGGGCCATCAAGTGCAATAATTTTGCCTGTAAAGGCTCTTAGAAGTGTTCCAGAATGAGTGAGTGTATCAGCACAGGGATTCGTTACTGTAAGGCAAAGCCAGAAAATTTACCCATAAGAGAAAACTCTCGTAGGTGAAGTGGTAACATGATTTCTTGATTAAAGAACCGTTCACTAGGAGACTGCCTTCAGTTCCTTATAACTTTGCCAAAATTATTTGACATTTTCCCTTGCCAAGATCTGCCTAGGCTCATATTTTCAAAAACACCTAGAGGCAAAATATATTATTAAAATAACCTAAAAAAAAAAAAAAAGGAGGAAAAAACCACAACCCCCTTGTAACTGTTTATTAAAGGAAATTCAGTGCCTCTGTGCTTTGGAAAATGAACCTGGAATTGCTAAGAATGTATCTTTTGCTCTTCATTTGAGAAAACCACCCATGTTTAGTCAACTCATACACTTTAAAAATACCTCAATTTGCCCTGGCTCAGTAACATTAGCATTTGGCAGCTAAAGTCTGTGATTTGTATCTGAATTGAGCTTGCTTTATCTCTCAGAAATCACTGATGTGACCTGACTACAAATCAACCATCCCTAAATAGTTATAGCCATGTCTCAGAGGGAGTAGCTCTTTTCTTACAATACAGTGCTCGAAGAGGGCTCTTGGTCTCCATGGGAAGATTCTCTTCTGTTTTCAGTGTTTGTCCCCTTGATGTCCAAGCAGAACTGAGAATTGCAGTCTGTCTTGTTTGGAGTGAGGTGAAGAGCAGGCATGGAGAAGGAACTGGGGGAATTAGAGGAAAGAGATACCTCGGTCAGCAGGAGGAAGAGGTGGCAGGAACCACCTAAGAGGTATAGGGTGGCCTATGGATGGTGTTGACTGTATCTGCAGCTAGGCAGGAATGTGAAAAATGGAGATAAGAGAAAAGGTGATTAACAATATTGACAGGGCAAAGAGTTTATGAATCAAGGAAGCAGTAGCAGAGACTTGACAGGAATGGCCACTGAGGAAAATATGGATAGACAAGTTGATGAGAAGCTCATAATTGGAAAAGAAATATGAACTAGAAGCTCAGAGTTAGAAAATATTCATGAGGGCTAATTGGAAGGCCAGAAGCTTGCTTCTGTAGGATCACTCTGATATTGACGTTAAGAAAGTCAGGTCATCTTCCTGTGCCAGATATGCTAACTCACCCTCTTCACTGTCTGGAAAGGAAATTTGGGAAAGATACCTTTTTTAGGTTCTAAGATAGCCTGGTGACACATGACTTATACAAAGCTCCCATTTCAGTGAAGGCTTGTTTCTTTTTATCTGTGTGACAGCCTGTGATGCACCAAATCTGATGTGCAGAATGCCTTGCACTTGCCCTGGCAGCTGAGGCTGAAGGGTATCTGTTCAGAGCCTGTGGGAGGCTGCACAGTGCCAGCTGCTGGAAAAACCAAGACCCTGGAGCTCCAAAATTTATTTCACACCTCTCTATTTTTGGTTTTGGCAGACACACATCAACTTTGTGAAAAATGCCCAGGAATGCTACCGCATACTGTATAGCAATGTTGCGTGGATAAATGTGTTAATATCTAGAAAGATCTAAAAAGCTGTAGTGAGGGAGAATTAAGAACCCTTAAGAAAGTTACTATTTCAGTATGAAGTCATGATTTGAACAGCATGCTGGAAAGAGTACTGAATAGTTAGGATAAAGTAAGCACAGAATAGCTGCTGTTTAACAAGCATTTCCTGATCTGTGAGAAGACACAGTGAGAAGACATAACAGGATTCATTTACAGTACTTATGTACAGAGAGGGGAAAAGAAAACAGAACAATTGTTATTCTGGCATTCCCTAATGTCTGGTTACCTTATTTTGTGGTGTTAGCAGTCTGCTGTATTGTTTCTGCAGCGTGGTCTTCACTAATGTTCAGGCTAGGCCTACTTACTCACCTTCCTTACTTCAGAAGTCTTTCTTTAAAAAAAAGTAACAAAACAAAATCAGCCCAAAAGCCTACCACAAAAATCCATGCTTGCTGAGAAGAGGTTAAATAACACAAGCCTTTTTTTCTGTCTACTTGGCTAATCTGGACACCATGTTAGATTCACAGTTGCCTGTGAGTTTATCTACCCAGTTGAAGCTCAGAAGAATTTTCAATGACACTCATTTGTAGTAATACCTGTTGGGGGAAAGAAAGAGCTTGTGCAATTACAACTTCTCTTACAGCCATTGCTTATCGGAGTCTGCCTCTGAGTCAGGAAGCTTTTTCTGGCTTGAGCAGTGCAGTGAAGAATGACTCCGCTGCCAACAGAATGGAAACTCAAAACAAGATTGAGTTTAAATCCACAGCTGGGACTTGAACACTTGGCATCAGGGATCATAAGGTCATTGCAGTAAGACAGGGAATGTTCATGTGTAGTGTGTAAGAAACACATCTGGCTTGCCAGTCCTCACTGCAGATTTTCAAGAAATGACCATTTTTTCAACCTGAAAAAAAAAAATCTGTGTGATTGTTTCGTTTTTTTTTTTTTTTTTTGATCAGACAAAAATACTTACCAGCAGTAAATATTAATTTATTAGAGCTGTCACTTCTAACACAGTGGAAAATGGATTTTCATATTCCTTTTGATAAATAAAAGATACAAAATGTCCTATGAAATATGATTACATTGCTCAGGATATAAAAATTCACATAATTGAAGGCAATTGTTCTTTCATATTTTTTGGTAAAGCGTTGTTTGTGATTCATGTATATCTTTCAATGCCTTGCACACTCAAGATTACACAGTCACTAAAATTATTAATAATACTAAATTCAGAAAAAAAAAAAAGTGATCTGGGATTGTTTGCAAAGGTAAAACTATAATAATAGATAGCTGCAGTCTTTACAGGTTTTCTTTTGACTGTTTATTCCAGGTTAGGTGTGTTACTTTGCATAATTCTTGATAAATTCAAATGACCAAAAGAGGAGGTGCTTCTTTTAAAAGAGCCAGTGTGACCTCAGAAACTAGAGCTGCATATTAATCTTACAGCCAATAATCCTCCCTGAAAAATACATAAAATGCACTTTAATAGAATCAGAGGTAGTAGTTTCTTGCTGTGAAGGCAAGGTGAAAGCTTCTCTGAGACAGAAAGTAGAAACCAGCCTGGCTTCAAGGATGTAGGGTAAAACTCCTTGGTACTGTACAGAGAAATGGGCACGGGAGCTGATCTGGGAATCTGCAGAGGACTGGGTTTGCAAGAATAGGAATGGAGTGGTCTAGTAAGAATTTATTGAGGAGAAAAAAAAAAAAAAATCTGGCATTATTTATAATCTCTTTTTAACTTTTGTAATTACTAATGCATTGGTCTCCAAGACATCGAACATATTTTGTCTCCTGATAAATATGACAAATTGGTCAGAGATTAGATGCATATACCTAGATGAACAGTATATAAACTATAGTTTCAGACATCTGAGTCCACAAAAAGAGAGCTGTTGAATGCCCTAAGCTTTGAAAAACAGAGCTTGCATGGCATAATTGAAATGCCAGACATAAAGCCATATTAAACTGGGCGTCATCGGTTAAGCCTCTCACAGAGCTGCATGTGCTATATAAAAACTAGCAAACCAACCAACTGGTATTCTTAACTTCCACTTTCGAATTACACGATTGGTTGCTTTTTCATGGTAAATGGGGAATAACTAAGTTATAATAATGCAAAAAATACACAGCAAGGGTGGACTAAATGTAAGAAGAGAACCATAAGAACTGCCAAGGGTAGAGCAGAAACCTCTATCGTTTGATTGAAATAACCTGTAACACTGGAAACTATTAAAGAAAGGAATTCAGATTTGGGAGTCTTACGGCTTGAGAAAAAGTTCAGTCTGATGTGGATGAAAAAAAAAAAAAAAAAACACAAACCTTTTGCAATTTGCTGAATCAAAAATAAAAAAAAAAGGATAAATGTTTCAAGAGTGCTGTCGCATAGTGTTTTGAATTTAAATAGGCTCCCTGCAGTTGCTCAGTGAAGCTGGTGTTCTTGACAGACCAGCAACTTCAGTTTAGTGATCAGCTACTTTGGGGTTTAGGATCTGTGGCTCTGGTATGAGTTGGGATACTTGAGGCTGTCCCCATTGCAGAATGGGAGATAAATACAGTGAGAATTGGACCTCTCAGCGCTTTCAGTCTCCAGGCTCTTTCACAGAGCACCCCTGGCATGACTAACTGCCCTGATGGGAGCCCTTAAAACTCTCTATTGGATTCATCAGCAGTTCATGTATTGCAGCAAGCATGGACCCAAATATTTTTTGTGGTCAGTGAATACACAGTCAGAGGAACTCCTCAGGGAAGTTGAATAGAGCTTGCAGTAATAAGGAAAGTGTCACTTTTAAGTGACTTCCTTGTCATTTTTTTTTTTTTCTGTTTTACTGTAGTGTCTTTTTAACTTCCCTTGACAAAGCTTCCAATCTATTCAAACTTTAATTTACACTGAAACCTTTTGGGCTGCCAAATTCAGAGTTTATTCAGTAAAACAAAATTTTTCTGGCCATGATATGTTGTCTTTTCTTCATTTTTACCTTTTTAAAAAAATTTTTCTCATTGCAGCTTTACTGGCTGCAATTTTTTGTTTCCCTGAATGGTGATAAGAGACTCACAACTCAGATACTGATTTACTGCTGAAAGTTCATACTCCCCACCCCCTTCAATTAAGTGATTGATCCATTCCTTATTGCAAGGCATGATCATATTTATGTAGCAGTTCCCCACCCTGTTTCCACTTAGATCTGTGTTGCATCATTTTCTGACAGCCAAGAACCCTCTAAATAAATAACTGTTTAAACTTCACTTTTCACAATGTTCTTACAAAACATGTTTTGTTATTTTAAGGGTTGTTCTGCCAATAGTGAATAACACCCAACATCTTCATAAGTAAGTATTAAGGCTAGAAATATGGACCTCTGTTTACTTGGCACTACATTTACCTTCACAAAATGAAGATCGGGTTCTTAAACTATGAAAGGACTATAACCATTAAGCTCCCACCTCTTAGCCTTTCATCCTGGCTTTCCATCTTCATGTATTAACCACAGTGCTTTATTTCATTCTGATTTATTTTTATTATACTTTCTCTGAAGGCCTGTAGTAATGCTGGTTTCTGTGGCTTCTGCGTGCAGAACAGACACTTTTGCAGGAATCCAAATTTTGTCTATTCCATTTCAGGGGCAAGCAGATTTGAAGAGAAGTGCCATGATGGCTAATTCTCTCCATAGTTTCTCTTACAACAGGTTGCTAATTATCTTTGACTGCTATTGTAGACATAAGTACATTGTAATGACAAAAGAGTATTGATACATGAAGGAATCCATTAACTGTTTGTGGCTGTGATTTTTCTCATCCATGGTATGCAAGTTTCAATGTAAATTCTGCTGAACAAACCCATAGCTCATTCACGCTACAAAACAGTTTCAGATGGTTTCACTCATATAGAATACTTTTGTCTGCTAAAACTATTGTGGAATTATGCTGCTGACATTTGAGCCTTTGAAAGTGGCCTTTCTTTGCTCTAATTAGGCAGCTGAGACTGTCAGCTTTTTCTGTGGAGTGAAAATTTTACAAGATTTGTAGTGGCTTCTTCTTCAAGAGGAATTATCTGTGAAAGATGTATCTGAGGAGAAAAACTTGCTGCTCTGGAAACGGTTCAGGTTATGCCTGAAAGTGTGTGGATTGCTGTTAAAGACATGCTGGTGCAGGATGGATGGTTAGTGTTGCTCTGCTCAGTCAGTAAAGGCAGGGTAGTTTCACAAAGTCTTCTTTAAAAATTAATTGTACACATCCCAGGTTTGTCCTGTGAGTACAGCAGTCAGGGCTACCTTTGGCAGTGCTGTAGAGACTTTCACGACCGTTGGCAGGATACATACTGTAGACTGTATTTAGTCATTATATGGGATAGACTTTTTTGGTGGTTTCCTGAGGTTTGAGGGAAAAGACTCTGCACAGACCTTTTCTTCTCTGAAGCAGTTCATCTGTCGACCACATGGCAGGATTTGCTAGCTCTTAAGCTCCTGAGTACTATGAAGATGCTGCACTGTAGGAAGGGAGGAAAGTGTTCCACTGATGAATTCCCCCAAATATCTCATCTACTATTTGCTTCACTTTGAGTAAAGTTTTTACAACTCTTGAAACAACAAAGCCTAGTAAATACTTCAATTAAAATAGACAGCAGGGTGGTATACTAGCAGGAGATGTTATTTTGTTACTGAGAAAAAAAAATTGCGAAAGTGATGTATATCAAAGTTGGAGCTCAAAGTGTGGTATGTAGTGCTGCAAGACCTACTATACAAGATAAATCTGCTTGTCAGTGAGACTTGATTTTTAGGAGCAGATGATTTGATATTTAAAACAAGACAACTTGCCAAACTCATTACTTTGGCATCTTCCACTAGATACACTCCTTTTTCAAATCAATATAATATCCATCCTCAGCTTTCATTAAGTGTGAGCCAAATGTCACCATCTCTTAGAATTGTGCTGCAAGATTACAATATGTATCTGCCTTCTGCTTATACATGAGTAAGCTTGTGATAAATTCACTTTAAACTGGATTTTCCTCCTCTTCCTTGCTTCCTCACTCTTTCTTTTTTTCTTTCCCCTTTGCTCATAAGGGTTTAATTTTCACCAGCTTGCCAAAAGCATAATTATCCTTGCTGCATATAAATACCCAGTGGAGATCAGAAGAGATGACAAAGAAAGTAATTTTTAGAATTCTAAACAAAAATTACAAATGTAAACTGAAAGTGCCAACAGGGTTGGAAGTATGTGGGCTGGATCACTAATTTCCGCTAGGCTTCATTCAAGGGGAAAATGTGGTTAAATTAGACACACTTAGGTAATGAATTACTTGGGCATCTGTGATGGGCACTTCAGATTACCTGCTATCAGAATTCTGGTACACCCAACCTAAATTTGGGTAGGATACTGCCTACACAACTCTCAAATACAGGAAAATTAATTACATTTACTTTGTAGTATATAGACATTTAATTTGACTGTATGATGTTGTATGTCTTGATATAAAATGCTGTCAGTTTATGCAGGATTTAACTATACATATACACAGAAAATACAAGCTGGATTATGTAGAGAGTCCTTGTTCTTTGTATTAAATCATGATTCACTGAATTCTGGTGAGACAACTTTAGCAGACTGAAATAGCAACACCTTCAGTAGCATTTAGCAAGGTCTGCTTGCTAATCTGTGTTTGGAAAAGAACAGAGTAGTTCTGTATGTTAGTACATAGTAATTTTAAAATTATCAGGGTGTTCATTTATCACTGTGTAACATTTGATGGAAGGTATGGACTGCAGATTGGTCAATGAAGTCACAGATACAGTTTACATTATTTAGGGTTATGGTGATATTTTAACACAGGTTGTATTCCTGTTAGCATGGTTTAAAAAAAAAAAAAAAAAGAAAATGCATTCATATGGTCTGATCAGAAATTCCCTGTAGTTAATGGAAAGACTACTGTTAATGCAAACAGACTTTATATTAGACTGAAAACCTCTTTCAAGCTTCTTTCCAGCTCTGCAATTGTTTATTTTTATAGATCGTTTTTTCCTCTAATTGTCTTTAATACAGAGTCTCTTACTTGTTCTCTTGTTCTGTTTTTTTGCTAATACCTTTTTCCTTCTGGACTTTTATTCTGGATCTCACTATTAACTTTTGTAGACTTGTATTCATGAGTTAAATCACTGTCTTTTGTCTTCATTCAAATAACTCTTCAAAACTCATCCCTTTTATGGAACCTTTAGGGAGAACCCATTGGCTTAAAGAAATCTGAAATGCAAATAATATACTTGGCAAATATACAATATAGTTAATCACTTTTACTGGAAAACTGTGGTTTTCCAGCATACTTGGGAATATTGTTATTTCCCATGTTTTTTCCCATATGTAATGTTTGGTTATTTTTGCATTCCCCCTAGTGTTTTGTTCCTTGTCATTAAAAAACTTCTGCATCTCATTTATTATCACTAACATTTAAAATTTTTTTACACAAGGTTCCTGACCTTATTTCCCTATGACGTGTGATTCACACATGGTGTTGATATATATATGTATCAAGAAACTCAGTAAATCTCATACCTAAAAATACTCTGCTGATGATATACTGTCATACTTCACTTTTATCAAGCACTCATATTTAAAAAACGTGTACATTACCTAAATGTCTGACCAAGGTCAGAAGTAAAACATGTTAACATTGCAAACACTAATAAATTGTTCTGTAATCTTTTCATATTTTTGAATATTCATTTTACGTTCCTCCATGCAAGTATAATCAACCTTTTCCATTACCTTCTGTGGATATTGCAGAGGGGTTCATTGGAAGAATACTGCGAGGTGGATATGAATGCGTTTCAAAACTGATTATACAAAAGATTAATAGATGAGTTGAAGGTAATATTTCTTTATGCTTTCTGTACGCTTTAAAATGTATGTCATCCTTTCCCTGTCTGTGTCAGGTCATCAGTGACATTTGAACAGCAACTTTTGTTTGTATGTGGCATATCTAGGCTGTCTCTGGATTTCTCTTAAAAAATAACAACTTCTTCCCTCCCCCTTAAACCCACAAACCCAGAACAATTCCATAATGATACCATTTCTAAAGTCCTTTGTGTCTCCACTAGAAGCAAACACACAAGTCATTCTTTTGTTATATAGAATCAATACTGTATCTCATTTGCAAGAATTTTACATACATATAAAGATTATTTTGTTAGAAAGAAAGACTATTAGCATCCTTGTAGTGGTAAAATGTTTCAAATATCATTTGTCTGTTATCACCAGAATAATATTATCAAATAAAATAATATATTTTTTAACAACTCCACTAAGATGCTAGATGTTAGTTTATACCTTGTGATACCATCACAAGAAGGGGAAAAATCTCTACTAATTTGCACTAAGATTTTTTTTGTACATATAAGGCTTAAATGTTAAATAACTTCTTTCTGCTGATATTTTGCAACCAAAGCTAAATGTAATAAATACCGAAAACACATTAAATCTAGCAGTATTTGAAATGACAGGCTGAGATTTTCCTCAGCTGAGTTACAGCTCAGAGTTAAATACAAGGGGGTTATTATGACTCTGCTTACTAATAATTGTGATAATAATTATTCTTTTCATTTATGATAATATTTACTTTTCATATGGGTCCTCACAAAACAGCATGTTATCTCAGGACCCATGTGCAAAGCAAGTATAACAGGGTAGTTATTCTAATCAGGCTTACTGAACATCTACTCCAGCAACTTTCTTTTTTATCAAATGTGTGAAACCAAACACTTAGCTATGAAGAAAATATAATGAGAAGAAAAAGTAGGGCTGCTTGGCATCAGATAATGTTAAATGCAAGACACTCGCGTGATGTTCTCTTCAAGATCAGAAACTTGTTGGTTATCATTGGGTACATTTCAACAGGAGGTCTGGTTTTTATTTGTGTCATAAGAGATGTTTCTCTTTACAGATGACATCAAGCTTTCACATCAAACCTTCACATGTATAAACAAGATCAAAAGTTTTGAAAAACTTTAAATTCCTCAGTCAGCATCTCTCTTTATGAGCTCAGTCATAATGTTACTTTACACAGTGTGGTATGGTTGTTTTCCCTGGTTCCTTTTAGTTATTTTTCGCAACTGTGTGAAGATGTTAATGGTGCTACGACCTGAGAGATGGAAAAGCATCAGAAAATGGGGTAAAAGAATAGTCTGGATCAAACTGGGATTGTCACGCTCTGTGAATTTTCAGTTCTCGAAATACTGTATTTTTTTAAATTAAAGAAGAGTGGATCTTCATGCATAAAACTACATCTTGGATAATCTATGGAAACTCAAAGCTAGTGGCAGGGGGATCAGCAGCAGGGTGCTCCTAAGAGGTGATGGAAGTGGGCTGTGAGGGAGCGACAGGAAAGGTACTAAGGAAGGGGAGTCTGTGTTAAATTCTCCTTGCGTAATGACACATAGGTACTTTGCAGAATCCCTTGTTTCATTTTGGTTTACTTTTTTAATAGATAACCACAGCATCAGAAAATGAAATTTAAAAAAAAGCAAACAAACAAAAAAACCCAAAACAAACAAACAAACAAAAAATAAAATAAAAAAAAAAAAACAAACACAGAAAAGAAACAGTAAATCCGTACAAATGATACGATGTTTTCTAATTATCATACAGTCTCTTCTGTCCTTTAAGCAATGGATTTTTTTTCTGGTGTAAACCAGTATGGTTCCATCAACCTCATGGAGTAATCGGTAGCATCAGCAACAATGGGATTCCAGGGATTTACACCAACTAAAACTGGATTTCAAACTGAATTTTCTAGTTTTGTTTTATTCTGTCTTGCCTTAATCTATACAGAGACTGTTTTAAGTACCATTGCGTATTCCTTCACCATGACTTTAACATTCATCTGACCTTAAAAAATTTAAAGTTGACACCCAAATAGGATTTTCTTGGTGCACAAGGCATTGTGAGATGCATTTAGGTGTCGTCTGTTTCCGTTTTAGTAACTTATTGTTTAGTTCATCTAACTTCTCTGAGTTGAGCTGAAAGCCTTGTATCGGGAGCTGTAGCTATCAGTGGAAGTAAATGAGTTGCCACTAGTTACAACACTTTTTTTTTTGCCCCTTAAGCAGCAGTAGTCAAGAAGCCTGGGACAGGATAAAAAAAAAAAATCAAAATAATTGGATGTAAGAAATCTGAAAGTACAGCAGAGATGTCATTTTTTTTTTGCAGGTAACTGTAGAATTTGAATAATTTAACCTTTAAAATGTTGTTTATTCTGTTGTGATCAAGAGGAAAAAATGTCACTCCTTTCTTTTGCTGATGCCATTTACAGGGTATGATTACAGATGCATGGTGTAGGTGCTTGTGTACAAGGAGCCTTCATCTCAGTGAGGAGCTTTGCTGTGTGGAACAAATCAACTGGAACAATTAACAAAGAAGAAAAAAATAATAAAAAAGCAAACCACACTCAAATTTATCTAGTATCAGTGGGAATTTACAAAGTGAAGAGTTTGGCTTGCAAAACTAGATAGGAAAAATCTGGCATATACTAAGAGCAGCTTTTTGATTTATTGCGCAAGTCATGAGCATTTCTTTGCTTTTAGTAGGTATTTATGATCAGCCTCTCTCTTGTACTGTGGAACTGGTTGCTGCCTGGGCACTATTCAGGACAGTGGTTCCCTGTGGGCTGGGGCTGGCAGCTGGGGAGTGCCCACATGGGGGTGGCAGGGCAGGACCCTGCTGCCCCAGCCAGGAGGAGGCAGTTGTGGGGAAGTGAGGGCAGCCCAGCCCTGGGTGTTGGGCACCTCCCTGGGGACTGACTGAGGCCAGGCTGGGAGTCAGGCCAATGTCTGGAGGAGTGGGAGGAGAGCTGGGACAGGCAGGACAGCTGATGCAACTGGTGATGTCTAGTGGTAGCACCTGCTCGTCACAAAACGTTACTTGTGCGTCCTCCCCTGTGTGCGCAGCGGTGCAAAGCATTGAAATTGCAGTTATACGTGACTAAATCAAACAACGTTGGGATGATTTGTTCCAGGTGCTGTAGAACAGGCTGGTTTACATTTTGTAACCTCCTGAAGTTGGGAAGTTGCTATTCTCTTGCCTTTGCTTGAGGAGATGCCATTCAGACTATCATTCTCTGTCACATGGCATATTGCCAGTGCTATGTGCTGCCTGGTACAAGTCATTGTGGAGCTGGTAAGATCTTTACTACAAAGATCCTTATTCACAGAGTCATACCCATATGTGCTTTGACAGCACTACTTCACCACTGGTGAGAAGATGGTAGTGTACTGACTGTCTTTAATAGTCCTGTTCTGGGTTCTGAGCCAACAGAAATGTGTTCATGAAAAAGTGAAAATAAATCAAGGAATAGGTCTCTTACCCAGAACTTTGTCGTAGAACTTTGTGTGCTTTAAAATATGACAGATTTGCTCTGAAAAACAAAACAAAACAAAACTGCCTCCAATTGCACTATCCTTGTGCCTTCCAAAAAAAAAAAAAAAAGAAAAAAAAAAAGTTGTATTTTCTGGAATGTATTGCTTCACCAGGTCTAGTATATATTCTGTTATGTGCTATGCCACTGCAGATAGTCCACTGAAAATACTTTGCTTGCCTTATGAAGCATGGCCTGTAGCATGCCTTAGGGCATGGCACTTGTGGGGCTCAAGTGATAGCTGAGTTACTATATATGCACTGTATAGTTGCTTATACTTACTTCAACATAAAACAGCACATTTACACATTAGACAAGCACAAAATGGTCCATGTGGAACTACTTTCACTTGAGGCAAAGTGTCCTTGTAGAGGTTTGAAGTGTAAAGTGAATTTTATCATTTAAAATTGTACAAATAAGCAGAAAAGAAAGTTATTTTGTATTTTCTTTCCTGTTTCAGGGCAGTCAAGGAGAAGGTTTTCTTTTTTTTTTTTTTCCCCAATTTTTCTGGGAAAGAGCAGGAGGTCTAAGACAAATTATCTTTCTCTTAAGGGTGTAAGCCACTTCCCAAAGGAAAATAAAATACAATAAAGAATGTGGGAGAGTGAGCCTTTCAAAAATGACTTGACATGTGTGATAAGTAAATTTATTTTGTGTTTTATTATATGGAGACTTTGTGCAGAGGGATGGAAAGTGAAAAGGAAGTAACTGTGTTGGGTTTGTGCTATGTATTTCACTTGCCCTGGGAAAGCACTAGCCATTGGACATACCAGGTGCATATTTAAATATATCTCAAGACGAGTCTTACAAGTTGTATCACCATCTCCTACTTGAAACACTGGCATATGCAGAGGGATAGTGCAGTGTGGAATTCATCCCTTTGGTTTATAGGCCTTGGGGCAGGCTTGATGTTCTTCACAGTTAAAAAAAGCTTTTTTACATCTTATGATCTAGTTCTTTTGCTTAAAAATTGTATTTTTCCCTGAGAAGCTTTTGCAAAGATGCTCACACAAACATAATAAACATTTGTAATTATTTGCATTTAGAGATTCTGTTGGAAGTATCACCAGTGGTAGTAGCAAATCTGAGAAGGCTGTGATTTATGAACAGCAACAGTGATTCAGAGACCAAAATCCAATCCTTTGAGCTTGCAATGCACTACGACTTGCAGAGTAAAGCTGAAGTCTGTCTGTGGGAGGCTTTGGAATCACAGCTGAGAATGAAGCCACTATGTCCTAGTCACCATACCACAACAGCATGCTGCAAGTAAAATACCTGCTGAAACAGCTGAGGATTCCATTTTTTGCTGTGACTGTGAAAGCTTTGGCAGTTGCCTTTCAAGCCTAGAATGTCTGAGTTTCCTGGGGAGCTCAGGACCACTTAAGGAGGGGTGGTCTTGAAAGCTGCCTGGGTCTGAATAGACAGGGTGATCTGGAAGTCAGCCTCTCTAGCATGTAGTTCACTATGTGTTAAGGCCCCATTTTAATTTACAGTCCATAATACAGTTTCTTTGGCAGGGATTCATAAATCTCCATTTCATCCATATGACTGCTGCATGGTAATGGAGCTTTCTCTGGAGCTGCCTCTATCTCCATGAAGCCAGCCTCTTAGGACCTGCAGAATTCAGCAGTAGGAATATCACCGATGTCAGTTCTTGCAGATGCCGACTGTTAATGAAAATGTGCTGGTGCCTCACATTGCTATGCAGGTCCGTGGTCATTAAAATTTTATCATATAAACTCCACCGTCTACACCGAAGAGGAATTGAGAATCTTAGCAGAGGATGATCATGCATTTTATCAGAATCTTCTGAAAGGGAAAAACCAGCAGGTTCAGAGCAGGAAGGAACCAGAATAACATTCCATTTAATTTAAATATAAAATAATATAATGTCAAACCCCTGGAAATTGACATTTATCTACTGTAGTTCATTTTAACTTTTTCCTCAGAGTGGCTCAGTGTCCCGAGATTGCACAACAGTTCAAACGAGCTGCACATGATGTGATTTAAATATGTTTCTCCTGCAAGGCAGATATTCATCAAGGCACGCAACAGACAGCTAAAGCAAAAGGCAGAAATCTATAGGTGATAACATTGATTTATCGGGGGTCAGACTGTCGAATTAGTAGCTTTACAGGTTAGGCCATTTGTGCTTTCTAGCACTGATGTGCATAGAAATTGGCAGGCAGGTAATTTAGCAGAGTATTCTGCAGGTAAGACAATTAAGAAGTTTCAATTAAAAAAAAAATAAAATTAGCCAAGCCATTTATTTGTCAATTCTTTTAGCTTGTTGTTAGCAAAGGATCAAACAAAAGGAGTTTAGCCTGCTTGTGGTTTTACCAGGATTTCTTTTTTTATTCTTATATGTTGCCTTTATATGTATCATTTTCTTTTCAGCTACAATAAAAGTGAAATTAGGGAAAAAAATTACAAAATTAATTACTTTTTAATTATATAGGAAATATTTAGGAAATGCTTATTCTTGTTTAACTAGAAAATACATTAAAAAGGTGAATTTGAGCTAAGTTTTCTGATGTGAAAACTCCCTTTTTCTTCCCCCTTATAGCTGAATACATATTTTGAGATAATTGGTATACAGAAATCACATCTAGTTCCCACTGAAGGCAGAGAGAATCTTTCTGTGTTTCTCAGCATATCTTGTATTAGGATCTACTTTCCACACAAGGAGTACTCAAAATTATATTTATTTGGGTTTTTTTTGGATCCACAGCCTGTTAGCAAACTTCAGATTCACTGCTTTGCCCCTAAAGAGAGGTAAGGATCATCAGCAAGAATTTCATGCCCATAACCTGCATTTAGATACATAAAACATACTTGTTCCTTAAAAGAATAAAGATATAGACAAAACCAGATCTAGTGCAGGTAAGAGGTACTTCCATTCTCCTATTTCAGGCATATACAAAGTATTTCAGTGTTCGGTGGACTTAAATGATTAATGAATTCAGGAAAGGAAAACTCCAATTTTCCTAGAAGAAGACTAGCATCTAACTGTTCTTGCTTTAAAACCTAAAAAGGGGACTTTTTCTGTAAAGCATTAGGACTAGTGCCAAACACTTCAAATGTACTTAAAAGAAGCAAAACTGTTTTCATTATTTAATGAAATTAAGGAATAAAAAAATTGCATTTTCTTGTTGAGAAGTAATGTTTATCCCTAAAATTAATAACAGTGGGTCTTGCATGAATGTTTCTTCTGGATTTCTTCTTACTCTTTAATGTAAAATTTGCTTTAGATCATACGGCTAAGTAGCAAGTTCTTATCTTTGTAATTGTCCATATCACAGTGATTGCATTTCACTTATGAGTTAAAAGTGCTGGTTCTTTTTTAACTCTTGTCTTTCCTTTGATTTTTTTTTTACAGATGAGTGCACCTTTGTTTATGTCATGCTAACTTTCTCTTAGAAGTACTCTGTTATGTTGGCTTGCCCCAAGTGTTTTAGTAACGTAAGTAATGATTTGTCACAGAGGGTCTGGCACTACAGTGAGAAAATGTTGGGAAACTACAGACAAGCAAAGATATGTCAATGCTCAAAAAACTACCTGTCCTCTCAGAACAATTTTATGTTCTGAGCTAGGGTTTGGGTTTTTTTCTTTCTAATTTTTTTTATAAGTGAGCAATTCTTCCTGTGCAAGAGTTATGATTTTACCATTCTCTTAAAGCTTTTGAAAGAGGATGCAAATGGCAAAAGGGCTGTGGAGCCATCATTTGGGAAAGGAAGAACTGCTTCTTCAAGTGTGAAAATCTCCATAGGTTCATCTTTGTCCACCTTTGCCTTCTACAATACAGGCCCTCTGAGAAAGGAGTGTGGCAGGTAGACCATGTGGTTTGAAAAGCTTTGGAGGAACCAGTAGGCTTCCACAAGTGCCTGCTTCTGATATCATTCTTGCAGATCACTATGGGTTCAAATGTGCCTACGGGTTCAAATGTATTAGAAAGAAATGAACAAGGGATTTTGCATGAGAGATTTCTTTCTGTCTTCTACTGTGCTTTGAATGATCTAGCTCTTTATAGGGATAGCAGCCATCTAGGTGAGTATTACAAATCACCTACTGAAAAATAAAAGGTTGTTCTTATCTGTTAAAAAAAAAAAATATCTGCTATCCTTTCTAAATATGAAGAAATTACAATAAATTCTGCCATATGCCTACTTTCTATAAAAATCAGCTAGATAATGATACTTCTGATCTCTGATTGGGATTTATTGACAGGGTTGCTATCAAGTTTTTTAAATCTAAAATATGAAAATATTTTGGTACTGTCAAGGTTGCTCTCCAGATATTCAGAACATTATTTTTCTTGCTTATGCTTGTAGGAATGTTTCATATACTTGTAGCTTAAGTCTGTTTCCTTACCCAAAAAAAAAAAAAAAGCCCTATTTTTTTGATTGCCTATAACCTTTTGAAACTTGTAAGTTGATGAAATCTATTTGGACTTGTTTTCGTGGATCTAGCAAAAGAGAGCTCTGTGATCTCTGTACTCTTTCTTTACTTAGTATCAGGTTATAGCTCAAAGCCTTCATAAAGCTCTTCAAAGGAAGTACTAGAAGAATTCTTATTATGCATATTAGTGAAATTACTTGGTTCTATTTTGTTTCATTTTCAAAACCAATTAAAAAGTATTAGAATATTTGGTAAAATCAAGTCAAAACAAAGCATCAATTAATAAAAACCCTGAGACAGTCAGATTCAGATGACATGCATAATTTTGGTTTCATAGAGTAAAAGTTGCTCTAAAGTGTAAGTAAATGAGAACACAGATTATCTAGGAAGCTTGGCAGCCTTCACTAGGGACATTTCTAGCAGTTATAATCATCTTCATATTATTATTTCTTGTATTCCCTTAGCTATGGGAAATACGATGAGTAAGAGCAGTCTCATAATGTATATTGATCACTTAGGTATTAATCTACTCAAACAATATTTACCACTCACTTAGCACTTTTCATTTCTTTAAACATGAAAGCACTTTTAAAAGGCTGAGTAGCCTGTATTTTTCCATTTTACTTTTGGAGAAAATGAAACGAGCATAGCTAAGTGACTTTCCTGAGCCTATGACCTCAGAGGGCCAAGTGAAGTGACTTGGGTCCTGGTGCTTCCAGGGCTGGAAGGGGAGACAAATTTGGCCAATTTGTCCACCTGTGGTTGTGCCTGCTATTTCTGTAAAAGCATATTTTTGTGTAAATGCCTCTCTAGATATTTATTCTCTGAAAATAACAACTTCTGCCATGCCTGTTCTCTTGCTCAGATTTTTCATCTTTACCCATCTTTGTGCCATTTCTAGGCTTGAAAAATGCATACACACAAATCAACCTCTGAAGATTTCTGGGGCTGAATACAAGGTTTTCTTGTTTATCCTCCTGATAGTGGTGTACAGTGCATCTTAGGAGAAGGTGCTTGTAGGGAAGTCTAGTTCAGCACATCAGCTTTACCAGGCGTAGTACTTCATTTTTATCTCTTTCTGCCAGTACTCCAGCAGTTCTCCAGGAGGCTGGAACGGTGTTTTGCAAGAGATAAGATAATTTAGTGCACACACACCGATTCCTAAAAAGTATGCTTTCTAGCATACCGCGTTGGTAGCACAGCAAGTAAACAACAATAACTGCTTCTCTGGCACACACATCTACAGCTATTGCTAAGGGACAGTGCCATCCAAAATCTTTTCTCCCATGCAGTGCTGCACAGCTGGGCATGGGCACTGTGATTTACGGTCCACTGACTGCAGTTCTAGCTAGCTTCCTTTGAACCAAATTTTGCTTTTAACACGACCAGTCTCTGCTTTGTTCTTTGTTTGAAAAAAAAAAAAAAAAAATCAACCGAGCTTTTCCACTAGATTTGTAAAGTTCCAGATCCTTTTGTTTCAGTGACAAATACTTCTTCCTCTGAGCCCTTTTACATGTCACTGTGGAACCATCCCCAGGCTGATTTAAAGGCAAAAGACAGAAATGGGCCACTCCAGGCTTCCTGTAAACAGTTTAGATGAGAACAATGTGCTAACAGTTCCATGCAGTTTTCAGAGGCGGCTGAATTTACTGGATTGCTGAGTCACTGACAAGCTGTCGCGTGAACGAGACAGTAATTTCTTTCAATTAGGAACTCATACAGGCAGGGATATCCTTCAAATATCATGGAGGTAAAATGGAAAATTGGCTCCGTTTTGGTGACAGATCCCTCCTCTGCTGTAGAGCAAGCAGCAGACGATGTAACTGTGCATGCACTTACAGACATACAAACTTCTTTCCTCTTTATTTTTTTTTTTTTTCCTCTCCCCTTCCTTTCAGTATTTCCTAACTATCTTTCCTAAATTCATTTTACTGTTGGCTGACTGTCACTGGTTACCACAGCAACAACCTCTGGTAGCAGCAAGTCTGGGATGCCCGATGTGAGCATCTTCACATTTGAGCCTTGCCAAGGCTAGCTATTAATCCAGGGTTATATATTGGCTCAACACTGTAAGATTGCTCTATTTTTTTCCTCCTTTAGCTGGCTGCCAGTCTGCTTTTCCGGAGTTGGTTACTTCTCTTTCCTCACAGATCTATTGGACAACTTTGTGTTAATTTCCATTCTTTTATCTTTTCTTGTTGGTTATTTTGGAGTACTAGTTGAACTAAACACCTTTTTAACAAAATAATGTACAGCACAATTGCATTAAAGATTGAGGTATCTTGGTCTTTGGACAAATATTCACAATTTATTAGAACAAATTTCACTTGCAAGCTGTTTAAATGTTTTTCATGGTGTAACAAGGGTTGGGAGTTTTACTAGGGTAATGGAGAGACTTAGATTCGATGGTAGTTAGTGTGTTTGAAGACAGGCAACCAATATGGAACATGTGTGAATGATGCAGCACTTAGTGGCAACAGCAGAAGAGTATAACAGTCTTTAAATTTTTTTAAATGGAGGTTTACCTTCACCATAAAATAATCCCTAGCAGCAGTTGAAACCTTGCTGTAAAGCAGAAGTAGCAAAGTGGTTAAGAGTGGTTGGTTGGGAAATCAGAGCTGAAAGGGAAAACTGCAGTGCAGTGATTGGTTTGATTTGCTGAATAAATTGCTATGCTCAGATTCAATTTGTATCAATAAGCAAACCACTGTACACCTGCAGATCGTGTCACACTTGGTATCCAAAACTCTGATACAGCTAGTCTTAAACAATCTTTTTACCATTGTCAATAATTAAAGGCAAAAAACCCCAAACTACCTCACCAGAAGAACAACCACTAAACTTACAGTAATTTTTGGCTACATTCTATATACAAGAAAAAAAAAGAGTAATGTTTCTTTGGGGTATTTCCCTAAAGAAACACAATACTTTTTGTAAATATATGGAATAATGTAGTATTCTCAATGGATTATTTTAAAAGTAGCCAAGGGGTACTGTTTGCTCAGTAGAAGGATTTCTCTTTATTAAACGTGACTGAAAGCTAGAAGCATAATATTCTGTCTCCTTAATACAGTGGAAATTGCATTTTGATAATTTGCAGCTGTGATGTAAAATGGGTAAATGTGAAGGCTTTTATGTTTGCACCCAGGCAATTGATCTTTATCGCTGTTTGTAACCCCTGTAGCTTTGCGGGATTGAGAGTAGCTGGTTTCTAGGGAATGCATTTGTTGGGGTTTGTTTTGTTTGTTTGTTTTTCTTTTGTCTCAAACCTCTTTGGGTATCTTTTGCAATGAGCAATTCATTCAAAATCCAAACTCTCCAGTTTTGGGTGGGTGGTTGGTTGGTTTGTTTTTAATTGACTTTGGAAAAGTCCCTGCGGGTTTGTTTGGAAGTTTGAGTTCAAACTGCTGTGATGGGAGTTTTCAGGAGAAGCAGGACTGAACTTTTATAAATGATTTAAATAACATTTCTGGAGAAAGGAGAAGGATGAATCTTGAGGGGAATGATAATGGCTCCAAGGTGTAGAAACTTATTTGGTCCAACCCTAGTAGATTTTGGGGAATTCCTCAGGTATTTAGAAAGTTGCAGACCTGACTGAGAGGCCTACTAGCTTAATTTTTTTTTTAGGGAATTCTGTTATTTCTCGGAGAACAGAGAGAGTGCAAATCAGTTATTTGTTTGAGAGTAAGTACGATGAGTCAATGCTGAATACTTTTTGTCCTGACTCTTTGAACTGCTACACTCACACTTGTTTTCAGTCAAAATCCTGAAGATTCTGTTTGTTCTGGCAAACATACATCTTTTTGTGCAGCCCAGCACTAAGGACAGACTTGGAAATGTTGCTTATTAATTACAATTGACATTTGTGAGCTTGAGGTCAGGCTACTTTTTGAAAAAAATGCATATGTAGCAAATTTCAAAAAACATTTCTGCAACCCACAAGACCTATGGATAGTTCTATAAACTCATTTTCAGCCTTCCTTAATATTTGTTTAACACACTAATGTTTAATCAGTGTTGATATTTAAATATTAAACATTGCCATTTTCCTCTGGACACTTAAATCAATATTAAAACAGAATGAACATGAGCATCTTGTTTAATTGTTTTTAATGGCCCAGGCAAATTCCAAGACAGAAATATCATCAGTTATTTCACTTCTAAAAAAAATATGATTCTATTCTTGGTGACAGATATTTTCACCATGCAAACTTAAAATATTTTGAGCTGCTATAGCCTTCTTCAGTAGATAATTCCTTTATACTGAAGGAAAGTTTGGTGTCAGGATGAAAATGATGCTCAGTTTTAGATGGCTGACAGAAAGAAAGTTTAATTCCTAATATAGAGAAGAATGACAATCTGTGGTCAGGAGTATATTATCAATTTGCAGTATATATCACTAAATATTGTGGGCTAAATTTTTAGAGACATGTAGTTTTGCCCTGCATCTAATGTGAGACCTTCACATTATGCAAAAAAGTATATTTTAAAGGCTATCTGCAACTATCTAGATTTACTGGGTCTTCTGCATTTTGGGGCAGGTGGGGAAGGGGGAGGAATTAAACAAAGAAAGGACAAGCAGAAAAAAAAAAAAAACAAAACCAACCTTGGTTTTCAGTGGTGGATGAAATCCAGAAGGCAGGGAACGTAGGGGAAAGATCTTTGACGGTGGGTCTAACCAGTCTGTTAAACTGAGAACTTAATTTTTCTTTAACCTCAGTCTTTAACTTTGTTCATAGACCTAGTTTAGTTGTTGGGTAGGCTGGCTCACCATACTTCCTTCAGGCTACATAGAAGGAACAATTAAACACTCTTTTATGTAGTCGCTGCTGGAAACGGTAGAAGCTATGCCACAGTGTTTGGCTGCATGGCAGGACTTGTACCTACACACCTGAAGAAATAAAATGTATTTCTGAAATAGAAATTCAGAGGCCTGTAGATTTATTGGCTGCAGTTGTGAAGGTGAGTGGCTAAAAGCAGGAGCAGCAGTCATAGCCATTCAGCTGTGAAGATGGGGGAAAAGAAAAAGTTCTTACTGTGTTCTAGGTTGGTTTTTTTTTTTTTTTTTCTGATAATGTTTATTTCTGACCATGAAAGCTCTATTTTGTATCCAGTAATTAGACAAAGTCAGGTGTCCTAACATTTACTGTAAGAAACACAACTGTGTGAAGGAAATTTTTGATGACTCCTTTGTTTCTCCTAACAGAAACGGCAAGCATCCCGTAATGGCAAAACATTCAAGATAAAATAGGCATGACAGCATTAATTGTTGCAGTATATTAAAAACTAGATGGATTGTTGTGTTTATGCCATGCTTGAAAAGCATGATCATTTCTTACATCATTTTTAATATATCATTTTGTTAGAAATGCCGTGGATATTTGGCACTTGCTGCACAGAGTGGTTTGCTTGACTCCTGTAAAATCTCTGTTCATTTATAGAAATATTTAAGGCACTCTAGCCGTAAGGCATTTGGTTTTGTGGTTCCAGTGTGTGCTGCCAGCTTATATTGTTTTACTATACCTACTATACCTATGTTCTTGGTGGATGGTCTCTTCCCTGTCTTCCTCTACTTTTATGGAGCTTTGCTTCTTTCAACCATGTTTTTAATGAAGGTAAGGAATCTCTTCCTGCACATCTTTATTAACTCTCAGGCTCTCTCAGGAGGAACAGAGTCCTGAGTTTTGATTTCTTCTTGGTTTTAGAACAAGTAGACAAGAAGCATTGACCTATTGAACAAAAGGGATCAGACAAAGAAGATGATGCAAATGATGATTCAGAAGAGGTTTTAAATGAAATGCCAATAAATATGATCACAGGTGGCCTACACATGACCTACTCAGCTATTTCTTGATCAGTTGGCACAGATCTGTATGTGTTTGCTACCCAAAGCCATTAAGCAGTTTGCAATGAAGATAGTTAAAAAGTAAAAGCCAGATGCCTGAAACAGAATTACTATTCTAGTCATGCAAATACTCCTTGGTGTAACGAGACAGAGAGCTTCCTAATGCTGAGGCTTCATGATAAGCAGGTAAAGACCTACAGGTCAAGAAGAAATTGAGAGGATATTTGAGGATCTTTGTGTTTTTCTTAATTGTGGAGGAAAGGATAAATGAGTAACAGCAAAACAAGTCAGCGTAAGAATTCAGTGGCTTTTTCTGCCATGTGATGAACATTTTCTTCATTCATGCATCATAAGTCTGCAGCTTGTTGTCAGTGTTTTCCTTAGTCTTCCAGTACAGAGCCCTGCTGCATACCCACAGTATTTGTTCTTGGAAGTATACGGAAATGGTGGCTGTGATTACAGTTGAGACCAATGTTTATAAATATCTGAAGAGCAGGTGTCAAGAAGACAGGGCCAGTCTCTTTTCAGTGGTGCCCAGTGAGGGGAGAAGGGGCAACAAACACAAATTGAAACTCAGGAAGTTCCACTGAAAGATAATGAAAAACTTCTTTAGTGTGAAGGTGATGGAGCACTGCAATAGGCTGCCCAGAGGTTGTGGCATCTCCTTCTCTGGAGACTTTCAAAACCCTCCTGAACGTGATCCTGTGCAACATGTTCTAGCTGAACTTGTTTTGGCAAGAGGGTTGGACTAGATGGTCTCCAGAGGTTCTTTACAATCCCTGCTGTTCCATGATTCTGTGAATGTAAAAGGGAGAGACTTCTAATTTGTAGTGTTCATGAGCCTGCATTTAGATGCGTTTAGCAGATATTTTTTCTCTAAAGTGTTAAACCTGTGTGTGCTGCTTTTTGCTTTATACTAGATAGAGCCAGTTACCTCACAGGGGTTTTATGACGAACAACTCTTGAAGCCTGATTTGCTACTGGATTTCTTTAACATGGAGTGACAGTAAAAAGCTAACAGACCAAAATGGTAGTATGTACATCGCTGAAGTGTCAAAAAAAAGATGCAAACCAATAATTTATTAAGAGTTTGCTCATTCACCCTCCTGAAGGATAAGAGAAGCATTGGTTCTTGCAGAGTGGGTCATGTAGTGCTGGAGGGAGTTTACCTAAGGAGTAATGTATCAGCACACCTGCCAAGTGAACTGGTGAGTTTCCTGAGGTGGATAGGTCACACCCATGAGAGGGATGTTTCCTTCCCCCCGTTTTTTGGATTTGGGAATGGTTGCAGTTGTTAGTCTTCCTCTAAATTCTACCCCACTGGACAGCTAGAGTTACTGCTGTGCAAAACTCCAGTTGCACTTTCTTTGTCACAGGCATTTTGGGCTGCAGACAACTGGTAGTTCTCACTGACTTCCCTGAGAACTCATTTGCAACACACAGTCATTTCAGGTACTTGACAATAATTTGATGTGATATGGTTGAAACAAAATAATAACCAAAAATGCACGTCTCAGCAAATTGAAAAGAATTCATAAACGTCTGTTCCAAATTGTGGGTTTCTGAGTTAAATTTAGATCTAAAATATTTTTAACTATGATTTTTTTCTTACCTGTGGTTGTTTTTCTTCTTGTTGTTTCTTAACAATACTTTTTATAAAAAAATTTTTCGGTTGGGATCTTTCTCAATTTAAAGGGAGACAAGCTGCTTGTTTATGAATATTAAAGATCTTAAGTGATGGCCACCTGACTTTTTAATACTACATTGTTTTCATTTTTTATTTAACTTTATTACTTTAATTCCCTGATATCATTGCAAATAACATTAAGTGATGAAGACCCCAATATTGGCCATTACCTGCAACTTGTGCTCTATTTGCATTCTAATCCCTTACTAGCAAGTGCTGTTTTAGGTTCATTAATATAAAAAAATGTCATTATATTTCAATATTTAGAAAATGTAGGGATTTACAAAATCTTATGCGTTAAAAATAAAGGGAGAGGCTTCCCAAATTTCTTCTTGTGAAACTCTTTGCAGAGTGAAAGCAAACTACCTACATATCAAGAAAGCAGCGTATGATAGACATCAAGAAAAAAATGGAACATTTTTGGGTTTTTTTCATCAGCCAGTTTGAAAATGTCAAATAAAAGCTATGTTGTTCTTTTCTTTTTAACGAGAAAACTTTCAGCAACACCTAGGTAGCAGGAAGAAAATATTCATGGCTTGTTACATTATAGTCACAATTTCTGTCATTTCCCAAAATGCACAGCTGCTGTGTCATTTTAAGATTTAGAAGTCACTGCATTTACGTTTTAACGATCAATGGCAGCTGTTGATCTGAGTCATTAATGAGATTTTGACTGCATATGCATTTAAACCTTGTGCATTTTGCAAGAGACAGGCTATGCTTGGAAAATGAGGTTTCTGTCATAGTAATAAGAAAGTTTTACACACTCAAGCTGAGATTCACACTCATGAAGCCTCTGCTCTACCCTGTGGAAAGTAAAACAGTGCAAACTTTCTGTTAAGTGAGAAGGGGCAGAAGGAGAACAGTTGCTGAGATTTAAAATAGAGCCCTTTGGTCTACAAGCCCATAGAAAATGGCTCCTAGGTGAAGATGGTACTTCTTCCTTCTATGTTGCGTGTAAAGTAGTAGGAAAGTCTCCTCAAAGTGAAATGAGATTTTGTGGCTTGCTCATTTATTAAAATGCTATCTATTACTTCTTTTGAAGGCAGCAGACTACCCTGAGAATGACAGATTGAGTGCATACAATGTCACTTGAGGGATGTTTAATATAATGTCATAGATATTTCGGCATAGTTAAGCTGCTCTTAATGGCAAATAATGACCTTCCCAAATGATGTCCAAATTGTAATTCCGTTCCATAAAATCCCTCCTTATAATTGTTCTTGTGATGTATTTTATTTAAGGTTTTAAGTATCAGTGTATTTTTGTATCAGTAATAAGTTGCTTATGGGTTATTAGGAAAAAAACAAACATCTTTTTCAAGCTACAGAGTGAATTTCTGACAGGGTTTGTCTTCTTGCACACTGCTTTTTCTGAGGTATGTATCTCAGTCTTTCAATCCTTTCACTCAGTTTTATTCTATTTCATATAGTTGGGAAATTGCTCTGGTTAATTTCTCCCTGCCAATTTAAAATTTAATACAACAAAATCCCAGATTTTTCCCTGAAAGATTGTTGAATTTGTGCAAAAAAACAGACTGAACCATGATAATTTCCTTGTAGAAGTGTTATAATATTGTGTTTAGTTCTTTTGAACAAGGTGTAATTATAGGTGCTTCACTCGGTCCTTAGTGAAGACCTGTCTTTTTCAGATGATTGCTAATTATAGTTGAAACAGGCCAATTCCTGTGGCAAAGCCCAAAGTTCTGCTCAGCAGGACATGTAAGTAGGACTTTGGAAAAGCTATAGGAAGATGCTGACATGTAATTGCAGAACGTTGTGACCAACCTACTATTTCAAATATCTCATTTTTGTGAAAATTAAATCTACAAATTTCCCAAGACATTAGGTGAAGAAGCAGCACACAGTATGGTAACAAATCAACTGAATATCTGCTTTTTTTCAGACAGTATGTGCATGCTACTGATTTCTGGTAAGGCAAAGAGTCACAGTTGTAACCACTGCTTTAGAAATAGTTTGCTAAAACATCCAAAGTCACAAATAACGGTTGTTTATAGGTTATTCATTATTTGAAGTTAACTGTGTTGGAATTTGGCTGGCATGGACAGTTTAGGAACAGATACTCCTAATCCGGTCAGAGAAATTAAGCACAATGACAGATAAGGTTGACAAGAACAATAACATCTTTTTGTTATCTCTTTCAGAAATTATCCATTGCTGATTAAGATTACTTCTCCATTCCATTTGTCGTATAAAAATCTTCTGTTTGGCCAAATGCCAGCTCTCAGTTATTCAGCATCATTGTCTCATTTACAGCAGAGAGCTTATCCTTTGGCTTTTGACATACTACATTGCAATTGCAGCCTGTGTTAGCACTAAATTTTGCCACTTTGGCATTGCAGAACTTAATAACTAGTGAGAATTAAATATTTTCATATAATTGTAGCAGACTTATACCCTTGGACAATTTATGAGTAAGTGATTGTGAGTCTTGGGCAGAGGACAGAATATCCATAGCCCAAATGTACCTTACTTAATAATCCAGATATTGAAAAAGTCAGACTGTAACATGTTTAGGATGTTTGCGATCTCTACTGCTTCATCACAAGTCAGGAGTTCACAGAATCCTAGAATCATTTTGTCTGGAAAAGACCTTTAAGATCCAGTACAACCGTTAACAATGTTAAGCCCACCACTAAACCATGTCCTTAAGTACCACATCTACATGTCTTTTAAGTACCTTCAGGGATGATGACTCAACCATTTCTCTGAGCAGCCTGTTCCCACACTTTACAACCCTTTCAGTGAAAAAATTCTTCCTAATGTCCAGTCAAAACCTCCCTTAACACAACTTGAAGCCATTTTCTCTTGTCCTATGACTTGTTATTTTGGAGATGAGACCAACCCCCACCTCACTATAACCTCCTTTCAGGCAACTGTAGAGAGTGATAAGGTCTCCCCTCATCCTCCATATCTCTAGGGTAAACAACCCAAATTCCCTCAGCCACTCTTCATAAGGCTTGTGCCCTCATTCCAGTTCACTGAGGTTGTCAACCTTTTCTTCACCATGGACACCCTTTAAATACTGTTAGTGGCTGTGGACCATCAAGATTTAATTCAAGATTTGAAGTGCTAGACTGCATCAAATATTTATTTCAATTTTCTCATGACGGGTCTTCAAATATGGAGAGAAGAGGAACTGCAGTTTCAGAGCACAATCTGTGGATACTTCTATGAGCTTCTCTTCCTCTATGAGCCAGACCAAGTGTTTCCAGGCTGGACATTCCATCCCTCCCCCCAATTTAAGCCTTCACAGACCCCCTGCAATGACATTGTGTCCCCCCCAGGGGTCCATGAACCACAGACTGAGAACCACTGAACTGAGTCTAGACCTTTCAGCATCTTTGTTTCCATTCTTCAGATACACTCTAGCACCTCAATGTCCTTCTTGGAGTGATGAGCTCAAAACAGTATTTGAGGTGCAGCCTCACTAGTGCTGAGAACAGGGGTAGAATCAGTTCCCTCGTCCTGCTGGCTAAACTATTTCTGATACAAGCCAGGATGCTTTTGGCCTTCTTGGCCACATGGGCACACTGCTGGCTCATATTCAGATGGCTGTCAACCAATGCCCCAGGTCTTTTTCCACCTGGTAGCTTTCCAGCTGCTCTGCCCCAAACCTGTAGCATTGCATGGGGTTATTGTGATGCAAGGGCAGGACCTGGCACTTGGCCTTGCCGAACCTCATATCATTGGCCTTGACACATTGATCCAGCCTGTCCAGATCCCTCTGTAGAGCCTTCCTACCCTCATGAAGATCAACACTCCTGCCCAGCTTAGTGTTGTCTGCAAACTTAGGGTGCCCTCAATCCCCTTATCCAGATCATTGATAAAGATATTAAACATAACCCCAGTAATGAGCCCTGGGGAACACTGCTTGTGACCTTCTGCCAACTGAATTTAACTCCATTCATGCCCACTCTTTGGGCTTATCCATTCAGCCAGGTTCTTACCCAGGAAAGAGTATATCCATACAACCCTTAGCAGCCAATTTCTCCAGGAGAATGCTGTGGGAAACAGTATCAAAGGCTTTATGAGGGTCTAGGTAGGCAAAATCCACAGCCTTTCCCTCATCCACTAAATGTATCACCTTGTCATAAAAGATCACCTTAGTCAAATAGGACCTGCCTTTCACAAACCCATGCTGAGTGGGCCTGATCACCTCATTGTCCTCTATGTACCACATGATGGCACTCATGTTGTTCTGCTCCATAACATTCCCCATCACTGAGGTCAGATTGGTAGGCCTGTAGTTCCTTGGATGGATCCTCCTACTTGTAGCATCACAATTCCTAACCTCCAGTCAGCTGGGACCTCCTCAGTTAGCCAGGACTGCTGATAGATAATGGCAAGTGGGTTGCTGAGCACTTCACCACCTACCTCAGTACCCTTGGGTGGATCCCATCTATCCCCATAGACTTGTGTATGTCTAAGTGGTGCAGCAGGTGGTAACGATTTCCCCTTGGATTATGGAGGCTTCACTCTGCTCCTCCTTCTTGCCTTCCAGCTCAGGGGGCTGGGTGCTTAGAGAACAAATGGTTTTGCTTTTAAAGACTGAGGCAAAGAAGGCATTAAGTACCTCTGAAATTACATTGGAAAGTCACAGAAGCTTTTTGTGATAATGGTGTCCACTTGCATCCTCTTCTTCTGAGATAACTGGGTGCTTTCTACTTTGAGATCTTTTGGAAGAAAGAAGTGAACCAAAAACCCTGTTCCTATGTCTGAACTCATGACAGTTCTAAAGATTAGGAGAAGGAAAATGAAGAATAGCTCAAGAGATACATCTGGTTACCATGAACTGAAAATTCAATGAATTTCATAAACTAATTAAAAGAGTTGTACAGCATGTCTATCTCAGCAGTGGTTCACCAGTCTTATCGCTCCAGAGATCACTTAGCTTTTTTTTTTTAATAATTCCTCTTACTATCAATGGTAATATCAGGAAAAATAAACATAAAAGCAAATGAGCAAATAAAAATTCTGTGTAATGATTGTCCACTGCATAGCATGTGATGACTACTCTGTGATGTCTTTTATAAAGTTAGAACTTAGAAAACAGACCTTCCTGCTTAAATAACTACTAGCTAAAAGCAAAATATGATTTCAGGTCTCATCCTACACACACCTTACACATGTAAGTAATGAATATCATGGGATTAATTGTATGGATAAGGTTTGCACACCTGGGCTCTTGGACACTTTGGTGTTCTGAGCAGAGGCTGCTTTTGAGACATGAGTAGTTTTGTGGTAACAAATCTCATATTACCTATATTTTAATATTGGAAAATTTTAATGTTCATTCCATGTCAGACTGTAGATGTGGACATAGGAAATAGTAACAGATCGTATTCTATGCAGTAATACGCAGAGTTAAGTTTATGCTGGGACAGTGGAAGCAGGGAATTTGTTCTATATTTTATAGACTACTCGCTATACAAATACCCAAATAATTTTTTTATTTGTTATTTTGTTTTATATATAGTATAAATATATTTTTATATGTTTTAAATATATGCTATATATTTTTGTAGGACCTTTAAAAAAGTTATATATGCATAAGCCATATATTTATTTTAAGTATAATTTAAATGTATCAGTATACTTAAATATTACTTATGTTTAGACATAGTAAGTATGGTTAAGCTTTTCCATTTTCTTGATCATTTTCATGGAAATATGGCTTATGTCCTGATGAAAAGTACAAAATAAAATGCTGTCCTTTACTATTGCTGTCTTCCAATCACACCATTCCTGATTGAAATGTCTGAGAAAAAGGAGCTTTTCAGTATCAGGAAAAACAATTCAGAACCTTTAAGCGTAGCTCAATCTCCTGTACTAAGAGGGGAAAAAAAAGTAATTTTTTGATTGAGGATAAAGCACAGTGTATGCCAAATCCCAAATAATGTATAGAGAAAGCTACTAGCAAATGAAAGAGTTCTGCCTAGAATTGAATATGATTGTGTATATTCTGTAGATAAAGTTGTAATAGACTGGAGAGCACAAAACGCAGTAGATTTTAGTTTTGGTATGCTCAAGAGCATCCCTAAGTTTCATTTTTGGTCTTGAAGCCTAACTGCTTAAGTGACATTTCCGGGTTTGGAAGGTTCACTTTTTGGAAGTCCTGAGTGGAGTCTTGCAACATGATACACATTCACTTTTTTTTTCCATTTAAAATAGGTATGAATTTGTCTTTTTGGTTTTGAAAAGACGTTAGCCATAACAGAAACAGGTGGAAACTCATTGGTACTTCTTCCAAAACTCATTTTTTATATTCACAAGTATACTGTGACACCAAACAAAACAGTATGCCCCGTCTTCAGCTGAGATGCTAAAACCTGTCTCATCCATATTTAATCCCACATACATTTCTACCTAATCCAATTGAACTTCTAAAACGAGAAGATTGTTTTAGTGGTAAGAGAAGTATACTTGCTTGTCTATTCCAGGCACAATGTGTAACAAAATAACCTATACCAAGTATGAGATATGGGGGAAAAAAAGGCAAAATATGTTGTTTAGATTTAATATGCAAAACAAGAAGATAGCATGCTCTTGTGTAACATGAATGAGGTAATGTTACTGTGGGAAAGCTAATTTTGCGTAACCATAATGAAATATTTTATCTTTTATTTTAATAGTTGGCTGACATTTATGCTTCTTTGCTAAGAAAAGGAAAGTAAATTAGTTGGAATCAGTAATTGTGTAGATTTTTCATATGAAAATAATGTTTGGCTTCAGGCCATGCTTTTTAACTGACAACAAAATTTAGAACAGAGGACTTGAAAAGGTAGGCTGGCAGACTAGAAAAGGTAGCATGGGCATCTGGGTGAAATTTTTTGTTGCAAAATAGTGATCATTTAGCTAAACCTGTTCTTCCTGATGTGATGTTCTGCTACTTCTTTCATAAAATGAAATATCAAGAAAAAAGCTAGCTTGAAGCTAAGTGACTGTTAGTAAAAATAAAATGGCCCAAATATGGCTGGAAATACAATATTTATGCATCATTAGGGTGTATTTTTTGCACTTGTGTAATACTTCAGAAACAATACAATACACTCTTTTTCCCAGTAGGTGGCTTTCAAATTAAAAATATTTCATTGTTTCATGATTGTGTGATTGTGGAATTGTTATTGATGAGAATTAAATCTTAATAAAAATTTAAAAGGTGAAAAACAATACACATACCAATTATCTTGAGCTTGTGTTTGTATACTCATAGGCTGGAAACACCTCTCATATACCTGTGAGACCAGCAGTATACACACTTTTTATTTTCCTATGTAATATAGGATCTATTTTTTTCTAGGCATTTAAAATCAAATTCCTTGATTCTAACCAGCTCCTCCTCTTTTGCTTTTGAATGTTGTACTACAGTAGTACAGCATTGTGTGTTCAGTGCCCGTCTTGTGGACTGGATTCAGCCTAAAATCAGTCTTGCAGACTAACGGTAAACCCTCAGACATATCTAAACCATGAGTGCAATGTGGATGTCTCAAAATACAGCACTGACACAAATATGTAATCCACATGGTCTTCGTAGGTGGTGTTGTGTAGGATATACCAGCTCAATGTAGGAGAGGTAGAACATAAACTTTTTATGCTACTTTTATATTTTTTCCTGGAAAAAAAGGAGAAAATACTCATGAGACTGTCTGATTAGTGAGGCACGCATCTGAATGTTGAAAAAAAATAAACGGTGTCAAAGCAGAAGCAGTTAATAGAATCATAGAGCAGCTGAGGTTGGACGGGACTTTGAAAGATCATATGGTCCAGACTTTGTGGGAATGGGAACCATCATGAGTTTGTCTAGCACCCAGTGTAACTGCATCTTGAAAGCCTCCAGTAATGGAAGTTATAGGAGAATCAGAAGAGACTAAGTATACCACATCTTTCTTTGTAATAAGTAGTCACATCGTAGCTCAGTTGAGGCTGCCCATCTTCTCTCAGGTATTATCCCTGGGTCAGGCATCTTCACAGTCTCTCTGCAGTGTCCATTTCATGAGCACTATCTGAATTCAGCTTCTCTTCAAGGCAGTTACAGCCCTCTAGCATTTTGCTCACCCAGCTAACCTTACAAATGCTGCTTGCTATGTGCCTTCACCCTCAATATCTTCACTTATGTTCTGGTTACCCTCAAACCCTGACAGAACTTAACAAATTTGGTCTTGGTAGGTGTCCAATGGAAGCAATAGTAGCAGTTAATTGAGTCTCTATAAAGGTACCAGTATTGTTTATCTCCCTGTTATCTAGTTTAATAGCTTCTGTTGAATGAGGCCTCAGACAAGTCAGTTGAATCTGAATCTTTAAAAATTGTAGGTGGTTTTAATGCCATAGAATTAAATTTGCTTTTAGTATAATATCAATAATAATAAATACACTCCTACTGTTTTCCTCCAAAACCTCTAACAGACACTTAGAATACTTAGAAGTTTTCTCCCCCCTAGCACTGAGAATGTAATGAAATTAATAACAGTGAAAAAAATGTTTGACAATACTGTTCAAAATCAATGATCCTGCTTCTACCAAGTATCTCTCACACTTGCTTTTTGATTCAGTTTTCAGTTAACAGATATGATTTGAGAAAAAGCACTTTTATGCTTGTGCCTATCATTCTTTACTTGCACTGAAAGCCTTCATATGGGAAAGAACTAGGAAAAGAGAAACTAATGAATTAGAAAAGAAATAGTTGAAGAACAAAAGGGGAAGAAGAATATGTTATCTTTCTGAGGAAGAAGAATAACTTATCTTTCTGAGCAGCAAGACAAGCAGAAAGGAGAAGAAAGGTGGTAAGGAAACTGGAGAATAGGAAGCATAAGAAGCAAAGGGTCACTTATTTGGAGATATTACGTGTCTTCCAGCTGCAGGATGTGATGCAAGATGTCAGTAGCATAGGTGGAGGTTAGGGCAGGATGTGAAGACAATCGGGACACAAGGAATCAACTGTATAACTTCCACAACAAAAATGTATTTGGCTCTCCATCTAGAAACTTCACGGTTGCTCCAAACACATGCACAGGCAATGATTACACTAATCAATAATGGGGGATAAATCCAGTCAGCAAACCAGGATGCAGTGGAGTGTAATACAACAGAGCATAGGACAATTATTCTGCAAAAGAGAAGACCAAAGTCCTAATGCTAGGATTTCATAGGAGATACTAAGATACTAGGATAATAGTAAATGGAACAGAGTAGTGATTCATTATGACACAGTGTCCTCTAAACCGGCCCAGATGTCTCAAGAGCAAATGCAAACAAAACAAGGCCAAGTAATCAAATAGCCAGAGATGGCAAAATTCACTTCCAGGTAACTTTTGTCTGAATTATTTTTAAAGTGTTGACTTAAATCATGAAACATGGCACATAACCTTTCTTTTAAAACTTTTTAATAGTTAGCCTATGAAAGATTCCCAAGAACGTCAAGAGCTGTAAGTGCCAAGTCCTTCTTTGAATCTTGGTAAGGTCTTGACATCAGTGACACCCTGTGGCATTGAGTTCCATAATCTAATTATGTACTGCATTAAAAAGCATGTCCTTTTATTAGATTTGGAGCTGCTGCTTTTCACTTTCAGTCCATGTCCTTTTGTTCTTGAATTATGCGATGCAGGACTACAGAAGCTCCTGATCTATTTTCTCTTTGCCACTCACCACTTTTATACTTTCATCATATCCCTCCTTATTCATCTTTTTTCCTTACATTAACAATTCCAATTTTTTTCAGTCTTTTCATATGAAGGCTTCTCTATATGCCTAATTGTTGCAATCACTCTTCTCTGAATAACTTCTAATTCAGTAATATCTTTGTTGTGATGGAGTGACCAGTACTTCACAAGTATTCGAGACGAGGGAAAATTATTGATTCATATAATGACATTATATTTTCTTTCTTATCCCCCAACTCATTTCTTATGCATCTTAACATTTTACTCGCTTTTTTGACTGCAGCTGCACATCAAGCAGGGCTCTTCATTGAGCTGTTTGCATTGAGGCCCAGGTGTTTTTCCTAAGCTGATGCTCTTAATTGAGATCTCTGGTAAAGTGAATGATTTGTTATATCAATATGCATTAGTTTGCATTTAAATAAATTATTTTCACCTCTTTTAAGATAGTCCATCCATCTAGCGTGGTCAGTTATCTCTGAAGTTTCCTGTCTTCTTCAGACTTGTTTAACAGAATTTTTTTTGTGTTATCTGCAAATTTTGCCACATCGCTGTTCACTCATTTATTTTTTTTTTTTCACATTAATTAATATATGTTGAACGCCTGGTGCTTGTATGGTGCCTTGAAGCACCCTGCTGTTAACTTTTTGCTATAATGAGAATTTACTACATATATGTATTTTTTTTATCTTTGAGAAAAGTTTTGCTTCATTTTGCATCCTATGCCATAGTGAGTCTCTGACTGAGATGGAAGCTGAGCTAGTCTCTTGAGAGGAAAGAACTTTGTTCTTGTCACTTTTATTCAGTTACTCTAACAAGGTTAAGGATCTGATCCCTTTGCAAATAAAAATAAATCTCTGAGAGACAACTATGGTCTTTGTCACCACAAGTAGGGAAATTAATGGCAGAGGATGGAAAAGTAGTTAATCCATTCAGTGTCTTAGGCAGACATTCAAAATTAAGATGGCAGCAAGCTTTTAACACAGCAGTTTTTAACACTGTCTTGGTGATAACGCTAAAAACCAGGAATATATCAGTCTAAATAGGCAATAGTATAACTGTAGAATCTATTTCTTACACGAAAGACTGAAAATAAGGAAAAAAGGAAATGAGTGGTAAGGTCTAGGCAGCTGTTAATTTTCCAGACTTTCTTTCAAAATCTGATATGAACTAAGATATTTTAAGATTTGGAATCCCCAAAATTCTTGTGGAAAAGGGAAAAGGCAAACTTATTTTGAGGCTTTATATGTCCTGACATCCCCTAGGCTTGCTTATTTCCTGGTATCTCTCTCTCTTTCTCTCAAGTGTTCCCCATCCTCTCCCTGAGAGAGTCTATGTCTGCTTCATCAACACTGACTGCCTACAGTATGCAACAGACTCCACCACCATTCTTCACAAAGAAGAAGCTTGCACAGAGGAAGGCTCCTCAAACTGCTTGGGACACCTTGCACAGATGCATGCCATTGCCTTGAATACAGAATGGACACTGAAAGCGATCATGAACACACAGGTGGAAGTGTGATCAGTCACCTGCAACTCAGACCAGACCCTACCTGTTTGCTAAAGGAACTATAAAGACAAATAGAACTTGTTGGGATGTTGCCAAAGATTTATCTGAAGGACATACAGTATTTTCTGTATCATAGTCCACCCAGCCCTGAACCAAACTATTTTGGGTGGAATGGAGGTTGACAACAGGTATCAAGTCTTTGTTTTCTGAATGAGCCTACTGAAATGCTAGTAACCTCTGCACAACTCGTACTGGAGCCTAGTAAGATTTGAGTGCAGAACATGGAATCAAATATATGGCAATATAGTGACCATTTCTACATACATATATATATGCACACATATGTAACCGTGTGTGTATATGATTATATTTACTACAGAGGCTTTTTCCTTGAGCAAGCTATTTTGATATAGTCAAATATAGGATTCTATATTTGAGAGTATCAGTAAAACTTAACACCATGACTTTTTTTTTTTCCACGCAGAACAACACAAAGATTATTAGTATAATACAGCACAATAAAAAATATACATAGAGTTTCTTGTTTGAAAGAAGAATAAGAAAAAAACTTGGCGCTTTTCACTTATTTTTGGAGGGTGCTAAAATACCACAGTGCTTGTACAGCATAAGAAAGTGACAAGGATAGAACATAAATTGTACAATCATCACACCTATTAATGAAAATAATGTTATAGTAATGATGCTTTGGCATCAAGTGTAAGAACAAAAACTATACTGTGTGTTATTTATTTAATTTAGAGGAAAAAAAAAATGTACCAAAAGTATGAGCTCACTGCGATGAACAGTTCAAAGCTGAACGCTTTTCATAATATATTTGCAAAATAAGCAGTAACCTAATATAAAGTTATGCAAGTCTTTATAATTTTCCAGCCAAACCTAAGAAAATTACTTAAGTGAGTGAAGGCTGAGTTTTGCAGAAACAATACATATGGAAAGCAGAATACTGTGTCTGCTGCTGGCTTCATACTGAAAATACCTGTGCTTTGCATTTGCTGTGGGTTAATATATCTTCTGAAATGTGTGTGTATTCAGATAGTATTAAGAGATAAATATATGCCTTTTTAATGGTGCATTGCCATTTGGAGGAATATCACAGAATACTTTTCAATGTCTTTAGGAGGTTGTCACTCATTAAAGCCTGTACCCCACTATTTTTAATGTAAACCCAATGTGATAAAATGCATCAATAAATAAGCATTAAAATGCTGTCTGAAATAAATCCATATCCTGATAATATTTCACTGCAGAATGGGCACACTTTTTCACACTTTTTTGTTTCTTTTCTTTTTCTATAGAACCTATATGAAAACTAATGTGAACATAGAAAAGACTCATTACTGCTTTTCAGGCAGGTTTCTTGGTTCCCTCCTTTTCTTAAAAGACCGTGTCCACCTGTGTTCCCCAGGCTTTAGTAGGATATTGGAACCCATAAGAGACACTGCATTTTTAGAATGAAATGTTTTAATAACTTTCCTCCATCTATCCTCTTAGTCCCTGGCAATGAGTTGGGACACCTTTAGTAGTTATAATTTTAATGTACAAGATAGTGAGTGAAGTAACACAATGGGAATAAGCTGTGAAGGATTATATTGGCTAACATATCTGTTTGTTTGGAAAGTCCTGGCTTATAGCCCTAAATCCATAAAAAGAAACCCATCACCTTCAGGTAATGGCAGTTCTGTAACTACTAGGAACAAGGTTGGGTGGTGTTTTTAGTACCTGAACATTTCAACTTTGTATAAATCCTAAAATCAGTAAGATTTTTTCTTTAAGCTAAGCAAACTAATAGAATTGTGAGGCACAAAAGGTAACCTTTCTGAATTTTAGCTGGTTTTTTTTTTCCCTTTTTTGCCTGTGATTCACATGTATAAAAATGTTTTTGTGTAAGATCCTTACTCAATTATCCTATGCTTTATCAAGAACTGGGGCAATGTATTGTTGCTACTTTTACTAGGGATTTTCCACACATATACGATTATAGAGACATGAACATATGCAATTGTTCTATTAAGTTGTTACAAATTCACTTAAAGGTAAAATTTGTATCAGTAAAAATCAATAGGAATTTTGTCTTTCACTGCATTAGAACTCAGATTTCATTCAAATGTGACAAAGATATTGTTGAAAAGCTGCTTTTTATGAACACTCTGAAATCACTTGTGATTTCACTTTTTTTTTTTTTTTTTTTTTTGTGATGGTGCTCTATTTTTCAAAGCCATTGATTTTTTCCTGACACTTTTAATTATACTTGTCTATGTAAGACAAACTGTGATCCTCAAATCATTTAGTCAAAACTCTCAGAGCAGAATTATAGATGGTTCCCAGAAGGAAACAGCTGAAAACACTAATGCTAGATGGACAGATACATTAATTATTACATTAACTTCAAATATATTTTTTCCATACCAATTCCACTTTGACAAATATCAAATCAAGTATTTGACAGGTAATGTACAAAATATCATGCCATTTATCTGTTAGAGAAGAAAGTACTCTCCTAGCCGAATCTTACGAAAAGAAACTACTTTATACTAACAAACAGAGAATTCACAAGATACTTAAGTCTTGCCTGTGCACAGGATCCTCTTCATCCATTTTATCATTATAAGCATATTAGTGTATCATTAGCCATATGCGAACATCACCAGGTGTGAATATTTTCCGTCCCTAAAGTGTGTTAACTTTTGAAAACATAGATATCAGAGTGCTTCCTTTGAATTTTCCTAATTGATATAGAACCCAGGGCTGAATCAGTGGAACTTGGATTTGGAATTAAAATTGGTGAAAGTGGTACTTCAGAACACAATTTAGTGGTCATGGTAGTGTTGGGTCAATGAGTGGACTTGATGATCGTAGAGGTCTTTTCCAACTTTAATACTTAGTTTTAATACAAAATTAAATATTGTATTGCAAATTCTTGTGTTATATTCCCAAGCTCTTACTGAACATTCATTGTAAAAGTATATCAAACAAGAGCATCATTAAAATTCAAGATGTTCTAGTCTGAAGATTTAAATGTTGTATTTATCTTTGTAATTTCATAAAAATGGTGCTACCTTATGAATAGTATCTTCATTTTAGAGGTGAGTCTTTAATGTGTAACTTTATAGAAATTAACTGCCTTGTCATTTAATAGCAATGGTAGTTGTCATAGCTTCACTCTCTACTTGGCTTTCCATTGTTCATCTGTTTTTTGTTTAATTTCAGATCTCACTGTATTTGAGTAGTGAAATCAAACTGCCCTTTAACTTCAGGTTCCATTTCATATTCCACTGAGCAGGTACAACACCATGCCACTCATGCAATACTAAGTTAGGGCTACAGGAGTGGGGGTGGAAAGGAACAATCCAAAATAGCAAAGCAAAAAAGTTTGTACTGTCTTTTTCCTTACAGTGTAAAAATATATCTATTCAGTTGACTTCCTTTTATACTTTTAAAAATATGTGTATATTCAAGGCACTGGATTTTTTTTGTCCTGGACGTGTTTTAGGAGAGCAATTTAAAGATTTAGAGTACAGCTAGAAGTGCTGATAATAGTGTCAGTGTTATATCACGGCTTACTAAAGCTATAGTATTTCATTTTCAAAGGAGAAGACTGGTAAAGAAACATTTTAATCCTGTGCTTAACTGTAAAAGAAGAATTTTAATGAAGAAGCAGTAGTTTGCACGCAAACATCTCTAAACTGCCTTGTAAAATTTAGCCAAATGTTTGAAGTTTGTCCATAACATTAACTGAGAAATGTGAGGTTTAAAATAGGGTAAGTTATGTAAGTCCTTCCCACCTCCTAGTAACTGGTAAATCCAAGTAAGTAGCCCTATCATAACTGTCAGTTTGTACACCTTTATACAGATTCAGTTTAAATTAGTTCTTGTACTTAAAACCTGTTTGGACATACCTTCCATCTTTCCATATTTTTGTGTTTCTCCCTACATGGTCAATTCCTAGTAATTACTGTAGTGGAAAGCCGATCTGATTAGGAAGGAAAAACAATGTTGTGTTGAGTAAAACTAGTTCCATTCATTTTAATTAAACTTTTGATAAATAGGAATTAACAGTAATTGCTAGATGTAAGGTTGGTTTTGGTTTTGATTTTAAATTTAAAGGATGGATAGAAATGCCATGTTTCTTTCAAGATTGTTCTTTTTATGCCTCTATCAGCTAAACATTTTCTTACATGCTGAAAATAGATTTATGGTGTTTATATGATATTGTCTGTGAGATCATCAACCTGTCTCCTATTCACAGAACTCCAAGACAAAGTTTCATGTCATAATATAATCCCACAGTCTCTTCCCCACCATTAGTGCATGGCACACTACTTTTTCTGTGCTGTCCATATTTAACTCTACATTGTTTTCATCCTGCCTCTGTAAGTTTTGTCTAAATTACATGTGTTCATTTTGGAACTGATTATTAACAAAACTGATGATTAACAAATAACATTATTTTATTCTTTTTCAGCATTTTATCACATTTAACATTCTTTAAATAAACTGATAGTTGACACATATGTTGATCAAGCCTTTTTTTATGGCTTGGTTGAAGGGGAGGATTCCAGAAACTGATCTTGAATACCTGACTTGCAGCTCCCTATATGTTGAATTAGGATGCATAATTTATGGCTGAGATAATTAATTGTGATAAGTGAAACAAATAGTTTTAACATTAGATCTTGATATAAAAGGAACTTTGTAAATTCTTAGATCATTTAATTTGTACGAGAGAGATGATAAACCAAACAAAATCAACAATGTACCAGGAAATCATTCAGACATTTAACAGTATAAGCTTTTCTGTGTCCCAGAAGATCAGAAGAAAAGTATGTGAGTGGTACACTTAACCTGCTTCTCATCTTGAGACTTACCAAAGTAGTTGTCAGTGAAAGATATGTGTTGAGCCAATCAGAAATCCAGTGTTAAGCAGAATGTATGATCTTTGTCCTCTTAGTAAACAGTTGTGTTTAGCACAACAGAAAATGTGTTGCTGTAATCTTTGCTCTAATTGGCACCTTTGTTGACAGTCTCAAAAGAAAGGTCAAGATGTTGTTAGGCATGGGAGTGATGTACTGTCTTACAGCTGCAGCCTCCTCGACTGAATGCTGTAATTTATGGAGCAGTCAGGTGCTTTTTAAATTCTACTAATGTTTTAACAAATTCCATGGATAAATACCACATGCATTTAGTCTTTTCATTTTCTTCTTTTCTTTTATACTTTCCTACAGATCCTGTACTTTCTGTATTAAATCTAGATGAGAGAAAATGAAAGTGAGGTGCTAAGCTAGTGAAAACATACCTGCAGCCCAAACAGTTCATAAATTCACTTACTGTTGGCAGGCAGTGTTTTTTACAGTGGAATATTAACATCACCTAGGCCAAGCTACGTTGGGTATTTGAAGAAATTACATATTAGAACAACTATGTTTAAAAATGTCTATTCCATATATAGTCATATTCTATGAGGTAGGCTCTCCTAGAGGGTGATTCAGAGCCCTAAATTAGTTGACTAAAGTTAGACAGTGTGAATACCTCCCACAGCAGCAATATGTTGCAGAGGGACAGAAAGGAGACAAGTGAAGGGAGAAAGGGAAGAACAGAGTCATAAGAACTATAAATGAAGTAAGCCTATAGGGAACTTTAAAAACTGTTAGAAATTAGGAGAAGGTTTTTTTTGACTAAAGGGAGATCAGTTTGCTTGGTGTAACACCAATATACCCCTTACCAAGTAGCATCTTCACAGATACTCTAAAAACAGTGTAGGTTTGACACCTTCAACTGTGAATATCTGTACATACGTTTATCATAGCTGTATTACAATTGCTTCTGGAGTCCCCAGTCAATACTGGAGGACTAAAATACATATATAAATAATTCCTGCTTCAAAGAAGTTACAAGAAAAATAGGATTCATAGGTGAACAATAAGAAGGCAAAGGGGAGAAAGAAGAATGAAATTACCTGCTGAAAGTCACCAAGGATAATAATTCTTTCATACTATAACATGGACTATAATCTATAGTCCCTCTGATTTCCATGTGTGAAAGCATTTATAATACACACACACGACTTTGGGGAATTCATTTGTTTAAAAAACATTTGCCTTTAGTAAAAGAGCAAGTATTTACACTCACAAGGAACGGAACCACAATAAACAGTTTCATTTATGTTCATAAGGGTTGGGTTGAGCTCCTGAAAACGTAGTTCTGTCACAGTATTTATGGCTCTTCTGGTTTTGATTAAAATAATTCATTTGAGTGGTAGGCACCTTTTTAAAGAGGAATTGAGAATTCTGCATTCATCTGTCTGTAAATTTATTACCTCATTAGTCACTGTACAAGTAGATGGCAAATCTCAATTTTTCATCCTCAAAACCAAAGGTTACTAAAGGACAGGCATCCTACATGTCACAGCCTTTCGATTTTTTAATTTGTATCTAACCTCCATTTAGAAGTATTTTTGGCATTTAATGGCATTGTCAAGGAGCCTTCTAGCCATCCATGGACACATAGATGCACACATACTAATGTTTTTTCTCTATCCATTTACCCATCTACCTATCCATCAGTTATCTTATTTTGTGTAGGATAAAAACTTTTGACATGTAATCATCTGTTTATATCCATATATCTCTAAGAAATTTTCTGTTAGATACTGTCATTATTGTGCACCTTATTAAAAAAAAGTATTGTGGTTTGGGGAGAAATGCGAAGCAAATTCTGTTAAAATTGATAGAGCCATTATTTCACTCACTGTTCTTTGATGGACTATCACTTTGCTGACTCACTCTAGACTATTTCAGTTGATAAAGATCTGAAAGCTCATACTCTTAGTTTTCATAAAGCTGATACGTGAATTATACGTTGTAGATTTAAGTTTTCCCATCTATAAGTACGGGTAGTACAGATAGTCTAATACCAGTCTGTATCTGGTGGCTACTGTTACAGAAGTACACTATATTGGAGTAGAGCAATACATTATTGGCAGCATATGGATTTCCTAAATTGCATGATATCGTGGACTGGGGTTAAGATGTGGCCTATGCCAGTTGTTGTAGACAAAACCGTACAGTATATATTACATTGTGCTTGAGATGGAACATCCTATGCCAGTTATAAATCTATGTATCTTACTGCATGGAAGGCTTCAGCTGGATACCTGCTCAGTAGCAGAGAAGTGTGAATTTCAGCTTGCCTTCTTTTATTCGGTAACAGGCAAGAAAAATATTTAGGCAAGTTATCTTCTGCCTGAGAATATTGAAATAAAATTATATGGCCATTTATCCTGTTCAAGAATATGTGGTCTTTTGGTTGGCTACAGGAAAGGCACAGGCTGTACTTGATAGCTGATGGCTATAGTTTTCCTTAGACAGGCTCATAAATTTTGCCTCTTAATAGAGAGAAAGTGAACTAACACATGTTGCAGTGTCACATATTTACCAGTGTGAGTTTATAACTAATGAATAATGAGATTTTTACAGTTCTAGAAAAAAGTGCTAAAAGTTAAAGCACTAGAAAAAAAGATTAATATTTACTTATTATTGTAACTATCACTTTATAGTCCTTGCCATGCCTAACTTCTCATACTTTTTTTGTCATTTTAGTAGAGTGTTCAGATATATTGGATTGAGAGTGTATCCTTGAGTAACAAATGCTGCAATCAGTCACTTTTTTCTTTGTTCTGGAGTAAAGAGATAAGCCCTTTCATTCCACCACTATCAAATTTTTCTCCTCTCTGGAGCCAGAGACAGACACTAGGAATATATCTGTAGCACTGGACATATGAGCCTTGCAAATGTTCAAGTTAGTGAGCGCCTTCCCAGCAGGATGCAAACTCCTACTTTGGCGAAGGACATCTGCCATATCCCTCTTCTCAGTGTCTTGATAATCCTGGAAAGGAAATCAGGGCACATGGACAGGGCAGAAGATGGGGTTATGGTCCAAGAAAGCAAGTTTAGATGTAACTGGAACATTTTGAGCTACTTATGCTGTGTTTAGTTTTCTCCTCCCTTATAACGTGTACTAAACATATTTATTTGCTTGCTTATGTACAGACTTACTCTTGTTTAAAAGTGCTAACATTTTTACATGCCTGAGTTACAAAGGAGTGTACTTTAAAAACGCAATCAAAATGCAATAGTTTCTCAGAAAGTACTGAAGTGCATGAAATATATTGTGTTGAAAGAACTCCCTTTAAAACCAAGTCTATCTTCCCATGAGTCAAGAAAAGTGATTTGGTTCAAAAGAGGAAAAACACTTGTGAAATGAAAGTGGCCATTGTTTAAAAAAAAAAATAAATATTTTTTTTTTACTTATTACCAGAATAATTTTCAAAACCAGTTGTGGTTTAACCCTGACACAGGCAGTTCAGCCCCACACAGCCTGTTGTGCATTCCCCCACAACGGAATGCAGAAGTGAGTCAAATGAGTTAAAGTGCAAAAAAACTAATGTGTTGAGACCAAGGCAGTTTAATAGGTAAAGCAGGTTTTGTTTCATACCATTTCCTTCACATTTTGAAAACAAACAAAGAAAAATCCATATAAATATGCAACTTCTGTTATAAACTGTGATCACTCATCTAAGGCTATAATATATTTCCTTGGGTCAGCTAAAGAAAGATAAGATTAAATGTAGTGTGGTGCAGTTTTAGTGGTGTGTTTTTTTTTTTTTTAGCAAGTACATCTTACTGTTTATTTTTCCGTGCAACCCTATGTCTATGTGATGTCACATTTCATTTTTTGTTGAATAAAGTCCTTCTAACTTCCTCTTGCACCAGCTGTAGATCTCATAACTGTGGGGTGGCAACTGTCATGTAGTTAGATCAAGAATATTGTGTACTTAGAACTTATAAGCACAATCATGCATTGTTTTGTTATTATCTTCATATTGTTTACATGCTGGGAATTTCTTTCTGTGCTGGGAAGTTCTTGACTGTGAGGGTGATGAAACACTGGAACAGGCTGTCCCGAGAGGTGATGGAGGAGGATGAATGGAGGTCCCATCCCTGGAGATATTCAAGGTCAGGCTTGATGGGGCTCCGAGCAACCTGGTCTATTTGGGGATGTCCCTGCTTACTGCAGGGGGTTTGGACTAGATGACCTTTTGAGGTCCCTTCCAACTCAAAGCATTCAATGATTCTAATTTGCTTCCTGACCTTCTGGAAAAATGCCAACCTCAAAGAAAGTTTCAGGGTCCTTTTCCTTATTACCTTCTTGTTCAAGTACTCTTGTGCATTCAGCAAGGGTGCCAGCTGCATGAATTCAAGAAGCACAGGCTGCAGGAGAAGACATTTTTAGCATAGCTCACTGCTCTCTGTAGTTTTGCCTGTTGCTTATTGGAACTTGTTCTGCTGGCTAATGGTGTAACATGGTGAGACAGTAAGCTACAGAACGTTTTAGAGTTTTAGAAAAAAAGCATGCTAAGTATTTCTTTTTATTTCTTTTATTTGACGGTGGAAGGATGGGGACATTTCTGGCAGTTTTAACAGTCATTTACAATTATTTAATTTAGTGTTTATGGAAGTATTTAGTGCAGCTCGATTATGCTGTGAAAGCCTTTAATTGCTCAAGAAGTAGTCCTACCTTACATAAGCCAAATGTTTTCAAAATGGAGCTGCTTGCAGAAATCTTAGGATGTCTCTGGAGGGATGTGCCAGGGCAGTGGTATATTGGTTTTGACTAAGAAACTTGGAACCATTTTTCCTGGACAAATTAGATATTACTAATGACAGCAGTTCTACAGGGAAACACGAGTGAAGGTACCGTAGATAGCTGCAGAGGAGGGAGAGAATATATCATCTCCCTGCCTTTTGTTCTCAAAGTCTGGCCTTATAAAATTAAAGGACAGCAGAAAAATTAATTATTAATACTGCTCATGAAATTTTAAATGTACAAACATATCCTGAAATATAGTAGCAGGAGGGTGATAAACCCACACCCTTTCCACTTTTTTCGGTAGTGGACAAGTTTGTGCAACAAGCACTCAAGCACAGCTTCTTACTGCAGGTGCTTTTCCCGTTTTGGGAGTTCACTGCCCTTGTTTTGTTAGCCTCAGCATTTTTAAAGTGTTGGCTCACCCGCAGTGCTTGCAAATATATCACTGTCCGTGCTGCCTTTGCTCTTTGTATTTACTGGTGTCTCATGCTTCAGGGTTTCTGATGCCCTTGAGAAACTGTGACCATTTTTTACATCTGAAAGAGTGCCAATTCATTTATTAAGACAGAGTCTGTGAGGCCTGGATAAATTTATTCTAACATTTAATAAAACATTAAATTAAAAATGTGACTTATACTGTGACATACTCAGCATTACCCTTCCAAGGTTTGTATTTGAATGTTGCGGGGCCCTGCTCTCCAGAAGGTAACGTGCTATCAATCCAGCTCTGAGGTAACAAGGCCACTGATGTTTTCCTGTGGTGGTTGTTTAATAATTAATTTTTCATTGATGGTTTGTTCAATAAATAGATTGCAACATTTAGGACCAGTTTAATAGGTTTATAGAATCGTTATAAATTCCAATAATGATAATAGTTAATAAGAGAATAATGAATTCACGCTCAAAGATCTCAAGATCAATCAAGCAAATTAAATCTGGCCTACAACTAAGCTGTGGCTGCTGGAGTGGTTTTTTTTTGTTTGTTTGGTTGGGGTTTTTTTTAACTATAAAATGTACCCTGTGTGAATAAGCCTATCTGGTGATTTGTTGAATTTCCTAGTGTTTCGCTTGTCATATTAATTTAAATCTTTAATCTAAGGACGTGGCAGGCATATGAATTGGCACATTAAATCAATATTATATTGCAGACAATGTCTCTGAAGAGGTTGCCATTGTGTAGGGGAAAGAAAT